>NW_008614483.1:6328-17763 GCF_000691845.1 Merops nubicus | reverse complement strand
GGGCACACAGCCCGGCGGGCACAGCTAAGGCAGGAAAATTCCACAGTTCATATTATAGAGGAAATCTGATTAGATTATCGCCGTGGATTCTTCAGGGCTTAAACCTGTGAATTTGTTTGCTGGCAGGTTAATAGCTTCTCTATCTCCCTCAGTGAGAGTAAAACCCTTCCTGTGTGGCTGGAAGGCCTGTTTTTAAGTGCTTGCTGTCTGTATTACACCAGACGCCACGCCCGCTGGTCGCCTTCCTCAGTTCTCATCTGCTTGGCACCCGGGACAAATCACACTGCAACACGAGGCCATTAGCAAACTCCCCAGAAGTGTGGTTGTGCTTCATCTGCCTGATGATCAACAGGCAGGAAACACCTCCCTGTGTTGGTGCTTTTCTGTCCCGAAATCCACCACATTCACTAGCATCATTTGTGCTGAGCATAAAATGCAGCCAATCTGTGATCAGGTAGTACCAGCCATCTGCTGGGCCAGCAAGCTGAAAGCACCACGAGGTAACATTGTGCTGCTAAATCTGTGATGCATCAGCACGTAATGGAGCTCAGAGCTGCAGGCAGTGCCAAAGCAGACTGACTCCACCACGGTTTCACTGAAAACAGATGAATGCAGTATTGTCAACTTCAGCCAGCCAGAAAACATGTCACGCACCCAAAACCCATGGGACAGAATTTCTAAAAAGAACAATTTCAAGGAAAATTTTGCTTTTACCTCTTGGTGCTTCCAATGCACTGTACACAAGAGTATGGAAAACATCCCTTTTAATATTTATAATCATAAGACCTCTACACACCTCACACACTGCCCCAGGTCTGGCTCTTAGGCCAGGCCTAAATATTGAGCCCTATCATCAAACTGTGGGAATTGTCAGCACTGAATAGAGTGCACTTTTACAGAGACAAATAATACCATGCAGGCAGATACAAATAACTCCCTTTCTTTGCTGGACAGCAGCCAGTCTACTGGCAAGTGCCTCTTCCAAGCTCTAGACTCAGTGCTGAGAGCCAGAGCAAGCATCAACCAGAGCAATAGCCAAAGTATGTCAATGCAGCCAGTACAGCGAAAGCATTGAAATGGAGACAGCCCATTTACTTGACTGTGTGAAGGGTTCAGGGCTCATATATGCATACAGTATAGAGAACTTATCTGTCTTTGTCCATTCTCTTCAGATTCATGCCTGGCTATTTCAACAGCCTCTCCTGGAAGCTGGAGGAATAGATTGTTATTATATATGGAAGTCTTTAGCTAGCCAAGAGTCAGAAAAAAACACAAAGTAATTGTTCTGAACATTCAAAACACAGTCCACCTAGTAAAATGACTACATCCTGTATTCCACGGAAGGAAAAAGTACCTGGTAGCATAAATTGCTTGCTTGCTTGCTGTGGAAAAAAATAAACCCCAAACTAGTATAATACAAAGAGTAGTCCTGAACATATCATCTCTTAATCTGCTGCCAGCTATCAGTAATATAAATTAGATTAAGCAACCACATCTCATTCGTAGACATAGGTCTCCTTTCATCTGGGTTTCATCTGTAGACATGCTTATTATAGCCAGGTGAAAACAGACCTTCTCGGTGCCTCCCACCGGGGTGAAAGCTCATTAACAACATTGTGACAATAACCGTTTGCACAGAGTACCTCATCCAGGCACAGAGGAAGGCTGACAAAAGGGTAAGGCACACAGTTATCCTGGAGTAACTACCGGCTAGAGACCAAGCTGAACTTGGCCACCAGGCAGCAAATTGGTACAAGCAAACTAAAAGTAAGTAGGCTATGCAAGTTTGGCAGTTAAAAACCTGTAAATGGGACAGCTAGGAGATTCCAATATAGGGTTCTTCTGTTGCAACTACTTGCCGGAAGATCCCATTCTTTTATAGTCCACCCTCAAAGGACATCTGGAGGGAGACCTGGCCATCTGGGGAAATTGTCCATGATGTTATGTGACATTGAAGAGCAGAGCTAACAGCCTGGCAAAATATCAGCCTGTTATCATGCTAATTCTTATTTGCATTCCTTTTTTTCTCTTGTGGAGCTGCATATGAGCCTCCAAAAACTTAGGGATAAAGCTTCAAGTTTGGCTCCTCCATACTGGCCATCCCTAGCTACAGGTGGCCAGCTGGGAATTCTCAGCCACCTGGCTTCATTGCTTGATTTGCTTGAAGGACAAGCCCATCTGCTGACATTGGTGGCCAGCCTTCTCCTGCCTCAACTGCTTCATCTCTAGCACACAGAAACCATGCACCTGGGCTGGGAGCACATTTGTGAATCTTTGATGTCCTACCATGCAGCTCTGCCACATGGCAGGAGGCAGGTAATTGACATTTGTGGATACGGGGCAAAGCAGCAATTAAACTTGGACCTCCAAATACTGTGTATATGTGGGCCTGAGATGTTGGCCAGCAGCTTAACTGCATCTCTTTGACAATAATAACTATCCAGAGTCTTTATTAGCAGCCTTGGCCACTCCCACAGACTGATAAAATTCCGCATGGGAAAACACCTGCAATGCTCTTAACACTCACTTGCAGCTTCCCATTCCTACTTCTGCTACCATTTTTCTTTTCTCCCATCGTCATTCTAGGCAACACAAAATAGAAGACTAACACATCACAAGTTTAAGTGCATTGTGGTCCAGGTGGAAAGGCATTGATAGAAGCTTAAACAGCATGTTTGTAAGCAATTTAAACATGGAAAGGCACAATCTAACAGTAAGTAATCCACCACTTTAATGCTTTTGCAATATTTCAGTGGAATAATGGTATCATCTCAAGTAAGGGTCTTACCATGTAGGGGGCAGAATTCAAACAAGCAGATTCTAAAATGTGGGTTATCAAAGAAAGCATTCTGTTCACAATGGGCTTCAGGTGAACTGTAGACTTATGTCCCTCCCCAATCACAGGTGAGCATATGATTACATTTTTATTAACAGGGATCTGAACCTGTTAATACTTTGGAGTGCATCTGTGAAATAAAAGAAGAATTATATCCTGAAGATGCAGTGACCAAAGTTTTCAGGTCTCTTGTTATTTTCCTTACTGCCTCTTTCTTTACTATCCCAGTTTCATTCTTTGAAATTTATGTATCTCCTACTGCTTGTGAGCCTCCTGAAGGATCCTTCTGCTCTGCATGCATTCTGATCTTCATGCAGACAGAGCAACAGACCACTTTCAATAGAGTATGTATGCTTGTTTTTCTAAACATACTAGTAATTATTTTGCTATTTTAATATAGAGATAGATTCAAATAAAATCCTTAGTTTTGGACTTGGAATCTGCATCACAGCTCCACTGTTCTCAAGAGCAGGACAAGTCCAGACACAGATACAAACATCCAAATAATCTTGCATTTGGGTCCAAAGTTTTCTATTTCAATTTCAGGTATGTTTTGATTTGGAGCTTTGATATGTTTCAGAATAAAAATTAACTGCCAGCTGAAAAAGTACTCCAAAACAGAAGACTGAACAACCTCCTGAATAAACTTAATGAGTGAATGCTAAATGTATTTTTAAGAACTCCTCTGTGGCTTGCAGCTATGCCCTCCAGTGTACCAAACCTGAGTATGGGGATTTTTCCCCCCCATAATCTGACATAAGAATGTGCTACAAAACAGGCAAACAATTCAGCAAGCATGACTTCAGACTGCTACCTGAGACACAAATGTATATTTCCACATTGGTCATGCAGGTCCTACCAAATCAAAACAGGGCTGACAAGAGTAGAGCAGTGGTACACAGAGAAGACACAGCACTTGAATGAAAAATGCAAAAGAGCTTAAAAGGTAAAAGGGAGGAACAGTAGGACACCAATCTCTTGCCTCTCCCCAGGGTGTCTTCACACCTCCTTATTTTATTAACACTATCATCTTTTTCTGTATTCTTAAAGCTCAGCTGTGGTGTGAAGCAGGTGCAGCAGTAATGTCAATCCAGTGAACTAAACTAAGTGGTTCTAGCAGGATTGGCCTGAGACCACTGATTTCAATGGGAGCTGCTGAATGCTCACCATGATTGACAGGCTCTTTGTGGATCAAAAACCAGAATAATTTTGTTCCATCTGGCATTTTTCATAATCCCCACTATGCTCAGTATTGCAGTTACAACATCTCACTTTTTAAAGACCACCTCTCAGCTAAATGCACAAAAATTTAACAAGCACTTGAACAAGTAAAACACTAGTGATAACAAAATTCTTGCATATTACAATTCTTTGGTAATTGGAAAGACAGTCCTTAAACAAACCTACTTTTTCAGGGAGTGAATACACCAGCTGTTCTTTGAGGTACTTCATTCTTAGACCCCCAAATCAGTGGTAACTAGAAAATATAGATGGGCGTCAAGCTGCTAAACTCCTTTCTCAGTCTTTTCTAGGTCTCAAGGTAAAAGATCTGCTGGAGGTCAAACAAGTTAATCTTGTTAATCTCTGAAGATGGCGTAAAGAAGGTAGAAAGTAGCAGAGGTAGTAAAGATGGCTTGCTAGATGGAAAAACTGAAGAATGACAGAACTGCAGGAAAGAAAGAGAAAAGAAGCTAAGATGAAAGAAATTAAGTTTTAGACTAGAAACATACTAATTGCTGGACAGGAAACAGCCCGGTGTCCTGTCTCAACTGTGCTAAATGGCAGATGGAAGAATAAGAGAATGGCAGAAGTGCATAGTGCATTTTCCCTGACAAACTCTTTCAGCTTTCATAGATACATAGGGTAATAATTTCCAGAACCAGACATGGTAACATTTGTGTTTCATAGATTTTGGTGGAGATAAGTTCTGTAAACAGGTCTAGTCTGCATCCAGGTAAACTTTTGGCATTGACAACACTCTCTAGCAGTAAGGTTCACAGTGTGCCTACATTGTGTTTGAGGAAGTTATATTGTAATTTCTTTCAGATTTGTCATGTATTTCTTGAATGATGAGAAATGGCAAATGACGCTTTTCTAGTTGCATTCTCTACTCCATGCATTATTTTTATACTTTTTGATCTCATCACCACTCAGTTGCCTTTTTCTAAGCTAAAAACCTCATGTACTGCTCAACACAGAGGGTGGCCTGCAACTGTCACTTCTCTGTATGCCTTTCTCTTTCTTTTAGAGCTCCACTATTTTTCTTTGGAAGTGTAATCGTGTCAATGACACAGTGGATGAGGTTAAGGAACTTGGATTTATTTCTACAATTTCATTTGAATTCTTCTGAAAGCAACTCCTTGAAAGCAAATGGTAAAAAACTTAGCAAAGCTCTGCAAGTTTATGTTTGTAAAAGTGTTTTCAGAAGCATGATGACCTCCTCCCCATACCACATACAAACTGAGAGAGCCTAGTGTAAGCATCAGGTCCTAAGAATGTATAAACAAAAGCATGGATGTTAATGCAGAAACGGTCTTATTGTGGGCATATGAGTATTGTACAATGCAGTGAGCACTGCAGAGCGCTCATTGCACAAACACTCTGCTGTCATGGGTGTGAAGTTAGCCTTTTTATTAGCTCTGGATTATTTGGGGCAAACAACAAGCCCTGTCAAGGTAAGTGTCCAGTTAAAAAAAAAAAAAAATAGTGCAGATTGAAGATATTTCCAAGGTACAAGGCAAATACTGAAAATTCAGAAAGACAAAAATGGGAAGAGTCTGGAAAAAGAAAATTATCTCCAGATGGAGGACAGGGGAATGCCAAAAGTCTTGAAGATGTTTTATTTTAATCCCAATTCCCTAAACAATGGATGTTGTTTATAACACAAAATTTCTTGTATTGTTTGTGTGTTACTGCTTGATTTCTAAAGCAATGAAACAAGCTGTGGAAGCCACAGCAGGGTTTCCTTTCAAACGTTAAATCAATGCACTACATCTGTTGAAATCCTGGAGAGCCCAAGGCAGTAATGCCAAATTCCAGAGTCTGTGCTCAGCAGGAGCCATGTGGTAAACGTCTGCATTTAGGTTCAAAGTTTGGCTTATTAGCTGTCATCCTCCCAAAACTCTTTGGTGGCTCTTCAGTCAAAGTGCTGGAGCTGGGAGTTCTTCTGTCCTACCTCCTGCAACATTTTTGATACAGTAGAAGCTGTGAAAAGCCTTGAACCACACAGGGGAGGACAGTGAGGGGAACTCCTGAGTCTGGTGGTTACTTCAGGGCCTGATGAAGGCATCATCCCAAGAAGTTGTTTTAATGTTTTATTCAGAGGAACGTTTTCCACCTTCTCCTGTGTGCTGAAAGACGAGAAGTTCTCTGAGCTGACCCAAATGTAATGACAGAAAACTTCAATGGAGTTAAGAGGTCATGAAACACTCTCAACACTCACATACAGATAAGCCTAATGTTCAAAACAAACAAAAAATGTTAAGAATTTACTTCACTAAACTTTCCAAATGCCTGAGGTCTGTCTGTCCTCCCACTGTTTATGCACACAGGAATCAATAAAGCTGGGAACAGAAAGCTCAAAGTTCTGTGCAAGGCTATGTCCAGTCCCGTGTGACTTGGGCTGCTTCCGCTACTACCCCCTTGAACATTGCCAGCAACACACTTCAGCATATTCATTCCATGTCTGTTTAGGTGCAAATCCTCAGATTTGGGCCTCATGCTAAAATACTCTGTCCCCTCTGCAAATGGTTTGAGAGAGCATGTAAAGAGAAAGGTTAAAAGGACATTCCTGGTTTCTAACCCTGAGATGCTGCAGGTTTTCAGTGGGCACCCTCTGACATGCTGTGGCCTGCCTATCTACCTTGGAAACAATTCCTGCTTGTCAAGTGGGGGCGCTGAAAGAATGTATTAGCTAGTCATTGCTCTGTTCCTGGAACTGACCATTAAAAAAAAGTCAGGAGTTCTTGCTTAACGACTATGCTGCAGTGCTATTTTTTTGTGATGTAATGATGATGCCAGTCACTAGCATGAAGCAATAAGCACAACACGGATACTCCCACGCACTGAACCTTCAGTTCAAAGCGATTGTATGGTTTGCCAGACATGCAGTATGATTGTGGGAACCTCGGCTGGCCCGAGGGGTCGGAATGCAAGCAGGTAACCGTGTGTCCCTGAAGAGCCTGGGACCTACTGAGAGCAGCACAGTAAACAATCCTCGGCCACCCCTACTGTCCCTCCCTGTCCATTGGAGGACAAGAAACAGGCAGGGGTTACCAGTGCCACTTCAGTGACTGAGAGCCAATGCTTCAGACAGCAGGGGCAAGGAATACCCTTTGCATGCGGGCCCAGGGATCCCAAGAAGGAGCCAGATTTACATCCACCGAATGGCAGGTTAGGCTCGTGTAATCTGTAGCGAAAGCTCCGACAGGAAGCATAACCACCCTTTAGATAAAAACCCTCTAAAGAGACTTTTACTTTGAGACCTTAGCCAAGACCCTGATCTAAATGCCACTAACATTTTTAAGCCCAAAACATGGAATAATTTGTGAGTTGTTTTATGAGACAGGTCCACCCAAGGCGACAGGACAATCATTGCCTTTTTACGTCCCTGGCAAACTCTCTTTGAATTGCTAAAAAGAACATATTTCTTTAAGAACTGCTGAGCTTAAAGGAGATTCCTCCTACACTAATGACTTAGAATCCTCCCTAACTCTGTCCACTGCTTCTCCAATAAAGTCTCAGCAGACTCTTAAGGATGAACTGGTTGATGCCATGAGGGATATAGAATCTCGGTGAAGTCGTAAGGAAGAACGGGTCGGTGCCATGAGAGGGGTCGGGGGGGTGTTCCAGGAAAGGACCCCTGGGAACCTGACCCGCTTGATCCAGACAAAGAGCCTGATCTGCCTCCTCCTCCGGATCCCCCCTGGCCGATGGGCTGCTGTTCACAAACAAGCGGCAGCCGATGGGGCTGTTGAAATGTTGCAGGCATTCCCTGTGATAATCAGACTGGGGTGGGACCCACAGTGAGAGGGACTGCTGTGTTCTCTTCTGAAAAGAGCCTCATCGCCAGCATGACTTTAACTGGGATGCAGCACACCGTCCGGCAGTCGGGATGGACAGAACTCTATGCACAAGCTGCGAGGTCTTAGAGGACATGGGTTCTCTGCAGCCAGGACTGCCTTCTCCAGTGATGATTCCCCAAAACTGGAACATTATAGTGATGGACTTAAAGGACTGGGGTTTTTTGTTTGTTTGGTTGGTTGTTTTGGTGTTGGTTTTTTTTCTTTTTTGCAATACCATTGAATCCAAAGGATGCACCAGGATTTGCGTTTTCAGTACCATCAATCTATCTGATCCCTCAGAATCAGTCCACTGAAGTATTCAAAAGCTAAGAGACGGAGTGCAAAAACTACAAATGGGCAATTCTTGGGGCTGGTTTGGTAGATGGTTTGCAGCATTAGGTAGTTGGACGCAGAAACTTTACAAGGCAGGCTTAATGTGTCTATTGATCTTTGTATGTATAATGTTCTGTATTTCATGTTTAATTCAGTGTGTGAACAAATTGATTCATTGAACAATTGCCCAAGGATCAGCTGTACAAGTAAATAAAAAAGAGGAGTTGTGGGGATCAGAGATGAGGTGCAGGCTGAGGCAGCTGGTATGTGGAGCAGCACACAAAACTTGAAGGCTCTGGTACTGTGGCAAGCCACTGACAATGTTCAAAGCACCTAAATAAGGAATTTGGGCAAAAACAAGTAGAGTTCTTAGTAGATGAGCTAGAAACTGAAAGCAAAAATAGCAAGGCTTAACTGCAACAATCTCATGGGAAAATTAACAGCAGCACGGTCAGAATGACCTGGCAGCTAGCTCACAGGCTCTAAGTGTGTCTGAATCGTTATGATCTATTAGCTAATAAGCAGATGACACACATGTATATGTGAATAGAAAAACGTGAGACCTTTGGCAAGCATAGCGCATCAAGAAGCTTTATGTCTTTCTGTTGCTACCCCTGAAAATCCTTTTTCTATCTGTTTGGTCAGGTTGCCTCTAGACACTTGGCCATGACTTCTGCCTCACAGACCTTGCAGTAATCCATAATCTAGTGTTAATAGCTGGGACAGTGTATATGCACATTTACCTCAGGTAACACAAGAACCTCAAGAGTTGGAATGACTAGGATCAGCCACAGTGGTTGCTTGTGTGATGTTTAACTATACCTACATCTCCACTCAAAAGAGTCAGAATATAAATACTACTTTGCCTGTGTATAGAAATGCTACAGCCTGGTGTAATTACACCTCCCCCAGTATATAACACTCTTCTCCTGTTCTTAATTTGTGGGGATAGAACATGGGGTGGAATTCCATCGAAACTTAATGGTGGGCCATGTAGCCTTGGGCAGCTTCCATTACTAACACCCGACCTTACTATGATTCATAACAGAACTAACTAAGAGACTTTGAGAACTAACTAAAAGACTCTGTATGAATTTGTCAGATCATTCGGAATCAATACATAAAAGTATCCAGCCTCTGAAAGATGGAGTGAAGAAATTATGGATGGGGTTGGTTGAATAATTTGTTTAAAGGATGGGGACTGTCAGGATGGTTGCTATCTTTGATAGAAACTGGATTGTTGGTTTTGTTCCTCATTGTAGTTCTGTTATTCATGTTGCCATGTCTTGTGTCTCTGCTGCAAGGGGCCCATTGCAACAGACGTCATGGGCAATTTTTGTAGCACAAATACAAAAAGGGGGAATTGTGGGAACCTCAACTGGCCCGAGGGGTCGGAATGCAAGCAGGTAACCGTGTGTCCCTGAAGAGCCTGGGACCTACTGAGAGCAGCGGAGTAAACAAGATAAGGAACTGCCAGAGGAAACTGCCAGACCACCAGAAGGAACACAAAAGAAGCTTCTTGAAGTTACAGCAGAGAAAAAGTTGTCCAACCATGAACTGTTGATCCTTGACTAAACCAATCATATATAGACAGATATGTTTACAAGAAGGTATAAAAAAGATTGTTAGAACAATAAAAGTGTCTTCTTGCTCACAAGCTTCTGTGTCGTGTCCATCTCAACGATGACATGATACTGCATTTTCTTACTCTAATTCTCCATCTGACCTGCAATATCAGACAGGACATATTCTTCTTTCATTTTCATAGCAACCAGCTCCTTTTCTGGATACTGTGTTTCCTGGCTTGCCAGGCACTTGGCAAAGTGGCCACTGCAAGCATACATATGCAATAATAAAGTGCAAAGACAGACTGCTCAGATGATGTCTGTCTTGGGCTTTTGGGTCATCTGAGCAGCTCTGCAAGGGTGATCTGTTCATGTGCGACTTGCCTGCCTGGGACTGTAGAGGCACTGCACACAGAGCTTCCAAAACCATGATATTTTCAGAGAAAAGCATATTTCAGAGAAAAATTTGACTCAGGGTTAAATCTAATTTACTAGCTGTTAGTACATGGTTGTACCATTCAAGACTTTTACTTGTTGAGTCCATGTGTTACAGACAGAAGATTTCATTCTAAAAAGCAGTGAAATTGAAAATGGTTTGGTGTGTGATGGGCAGTTACTTAAATGCAAGCTGTTACAGTGAGGCAAAAGAGTGAATGCAATGCCTGGACATTGATGTTGAGGAACCTCACCTAGAAGTACATTACTACTATATTTTGTTTTACTACAGCCACTATATGGCACCTAGTTCCAGTGCTAATAAGGGAAGAAAGATCAACTGATATACTGAAGAAAAGACAGTGGAGAGCTGTGAGAATGACTAAAAGGTCTGAGAAAAAGTGCTTTAGTATATGAAGATGACAAGAAATATAAAGAGAAGTAATGACGAGAACCAAACCCCTACAATATTCACAATAGAAATATATTACATTTTTCTAAAGAAAGTATAAACCTATGGAAAAGCATAGCAAAATTTATGACGGATTCAAGCTCATTACAAATTTTAAATCTAAATTGGTTGCATTTTCTAAATGAGATGCTCTCATTAAAAAAAATTAATATACTGAAGTCTGATGATCTGGTTAAATCCATGGTTACAGTTGTCTCTCCTCGTCTGATCTATGAACACAAACTTTTTAGTAATTTGGGTTGGTTTTGAACCCTCTTTCCTAATCCTGCTATGTTTTTCAGATGTGAACAAAGTAAGTCTCCAAATCTGCAGCTGAAACCATTGAGACTTTGATTTTAAAAAAATAGCACAACCTCCTCCCCTTGCCTCCGCCCCAAAAAAAACCCACACAGAAAACAAAACAAAACAAAAGACACAAACTGTGCATTTCTGCCAATATTCACCTCCTAAGGCAGAAAATTTGACTTTAAAATTGTGCAGAGATCACTAGCGGTATCTCTGATAAAAGAATAACAGTACTCACTTCTGGAGAGGAAAACCTTTAATCCCCCCATCAGCCTCATTAGTAATTCAGCTAATCTCTTCTCTGATTTACTCAGGACTGACCAACAGGATCGATCCCACTGGATTGGTGTTTTGCCAATGACCAGGCCCAACAAAAATGATAGCACCAGCAGGGTGATGAACCAATACACAGACTGCATTGTAGACACAAACGTTACGATATGAAT
>NW_008614483.1:0-6024 GCF_000691845.1 Merops nubicus | reverse complement strand
AGTGGTCCCAGCTTTTATCCCCAAGCAGACCCCTGACCTTTGTCAACTCACTGTGGGACCCCTGGGGCTCATTTCCCTTCTGGCTCTCCCTGCAGGGCCGGCCGCACCCTGGGGGGAAGCTATAAGGCAAACTCACCCCCTCTGTATGAAGGGCTGTGGGAATCACCCATATGGCAACCTTAATTCAGGGGCTCGGGGTTCAGACCCCAGCATTTCAATTGGTTTCTCACTTGGACTGCAACAGGATTCTATCTGTACCACCAGACTGTACCACAAGGAGATCTGGTCTCTATCAGGTTGTCTGTATCTCAAGAAAAGTGGTATAAAAGCTGGTTTGCCCAGATAAATGGGAAGCTCTACCAGCTAAGCAACAAGTGCTGGTAGGAAAGAGACAGGTCTAGTAAGAAGCTGAATGGTTGTGAGGCAGCTGGTGGGAGAGTGGAGTAGCGGCTGCTTGTGCAAAGATGCCTCTTCACTTTGGGGGCCCCACCCCTACCTTGAAGGCAGCTACAAGACAATGCTCCAAACTTCAGAGCACACTTAGTAATTGCCCGCTTCTGATAGCTCTGACAACCTAAGTCACTTCTGAAGGGTCCTGACAATGCTGAAAACTGGACAACCTCTTCAGCATCTTTTGCCGACTGGATAGTTTTGAATGAAGGGATAAAAGGATCATGTCCTTGATGGCTTTTCACACCTGTGGATGGGAAACTGCTGAAGGAACAACTGATATCGCTCCTTCCCTTCTCGTGGGCTCTCATCCTTAGCACTGCTCTGGATGTCACAGGGATGCTGAGTGCTGCTCCTCAGGACACAGCTAGAGCATAACTGCCACTGCTGCGTTTGACTCCTCTCTAGTGGGAAAACCCACACTCCAGCCACTGCTGGGCTTTACAACAAGACTTAGATGAAGCCAGTTAAACACTGATCACTGCTGTTCTGAAGGATAATATGACATAAAGTCATCCTGCTGTCAAACATTCACTTAACATATTGGCACTGCATGACAGGTGAGGTGGAAATTTGTCTTACCTGTTTCAGTCTTGACACTGAGTTACCTCTGGCCTCACACAGTACAGATAATAACCATCATACAGCAGCTAGCTGCTCAATTTTAGGCACCCAGCTCCTTCCTCATGTACATGAAGTGTCATGCAAAAATATCACTGCATGAATAGGCCTGAAATTGGGATTTTCAAGGAGGTTTTAGGCAGAGCTGGTTAAGAATGTTTTATGTTAAGGCAAACATTGGCACTGTGAAAAAGTTAGCTTGTTTGACATTGGTGAGAAAAAAAAATAAATCTGAACAATTCCAGTTAGGAAACATTTCCACCACATCTCATAGCAGTGGTGCTCCCCATCTCTTCCCTAACCCACACTGTCCAGGTACCTGCTCATAACGTGCAGAAACAGTTGCATCACAGGCATCTCTAGCTATGACATACTGCTGTTGATGTCATCTTACAGCGAGTGGGAGCAGGAAACAGGAATTGCCAACTCCAGCTCTGATAATGTACAATGTCAGAACAAACACGTAAGAAATATTTTTCCTTTAGGACAGTTAGCTCTTTTACGACAAAAATGACTTTGTTTTTGAAGGAGGAGTTGTTGTTACATAAGTTTAATTTAGCAATGCCAATTTTGTACTTAAAAACCAGAAAAGGGAATTCTACAGTGATGTGCGGTGGTATTAATTCAGCCACGATGAAACTGCATCTGCCTTAAGGCACAACCTGAGCCATTCACTGCGTGGAATTATGATTGCACATGTCAAGGCAGAATTTGTCTCTCAAGTTAACATTTCACTGCATTAAGATTTTTAATGTAAAGAAAAGCTTAATCTAATTCTACTTTGGGTAGCATAGTTTACTCAGTGTGATCCAATATATGTTGCATAATAAAAATACACACACATACACTGCACAGCACTATTCAGTTCTTAGAATCCTGCCAGCTTCTATATGCTGATATTCTTACCTAGTGTGATAGATATAGATAGATAGGTAGATATTCTTACCTCTGTATTTACTGGGAGCCTGTGAACAAGCACCACACTGAAACCAAAAAGCTTCCCTGCTGCTACCTGGAGGGTACATCCTCAGTCAGTTCTCCTCCTGCTGGTCACAGCTCCTCTCACTGTTGTCTGAACTGAAACCAAAGATGGGACTACTTTGAAAGGGGAAGATAGATCTAGCTTTGTACTACCTAATGCAGGGAACTGAAGAGGTGACACACCTGCGTATTTCATGTGGGTATATTCAATATGGGGATAGAATATATTCAAGGTGTCGAAGTCATCACAAAACAAACACCCTGATCAACCACATTATTCAGTCTATCAGAAAATGACCAATCTTTCACAGGATTCCTTCATGTACACTCTTGATTGCAATATTTTTCAACATTGTAAAATACACACATTCTGAATGGCAGCTGTAACTTCCAAAAGTCGTGTTGAAATCTCTTGCTTGTCATTACAGAGAACCAGCCCTCAAGGGCTGTGCTTATTAGACTTTCCCCTAGTGACAAAGAGCCAAGGTAACTTATACTCAGTCTTGTTACCTTTGTGCCTTGAATATCAAGAAAAAGGTGTGTGGCTTTTTTTTTGCAGAACAAATTGGTAAACCTGATGTTTTGATTGCTTAGTCACACCAGCTCCAGTTCTGCTGAAGGGTGTAGAGACTGATCTGTGTGTCTTGGCAAGTGGAGAGAAGAAGGGGCTAGGAAAAAAAAAAGAAAGATGGCTTAGCAGTAATAGGGATTAATGAGTTAGCATTTATAAGATGCTTTGAGATAAAAATCAGTACCTGAGCCTAAATACTATTAATTTGTTGAAGCTCTCTGAACAGTGGGATCATGGACTAAAAGCAGCGATTTCTGTTGTCTGCGTATCTGACTATTAAGCTTGTTTTGCTTATACCTGATCATTTGTGAAATAGTCATGAAAAACCACCCAACAGAGTAACCAACAAAACCAGTGAATCAGAACTGCTGCTAAGACCATAGGCACAACAGTGTGGAAGTTCTGCCTCAAAGACAAAGTACTTCCAGACCAAATATACTGTGAAATACATGGAAAATAAACATGCACCAGCAGATGAAATTCCAATCTCACATTAATGTCAGCTCCTAAAAACTCCATCAGTGCTGAAGTACATCACTGTGAATCTCATTGGAATATTCACTGAAAAAATTACTGGCATTGCAGTATGTGCCACAGAGGTAGAGCAAGCACAGCACCAGTAGTCCTCACAACTACTTCAGACACCTATAAAATACCAACAATGCCTAGAGCCGAAATTTACAAATCATCTAGCAAAGCCTGCAGCTCTAAGCAATAAATAATGTGCACTTGGGAAGAAATCTTGTACAAACGTCACTTCTACTGGACTGCAGAATTAGTGGATGCAAAGAGTACAACGGGCTTTTGCTTTGGGGATTTTGTTAAGGCATTTGCTACAGCAGCTCCCTGTTGTATTTTGTTCAAAGTGCCTCAGACATAAGCAGTCACAGGATGGAAAATTGGCAGAAGCTCTATAAACAAAGGATAATAATCAGTAGCAAAGTGTTAGAGGAGGTGAGAGTCTAACACAGCACCCCTGGGACTGCTAGCACCTGTCTCATTTAGGAAATGTAAATAAAATTATTAGAACTACAAAGCAGTAAAAGGGGCAGTTAAAAGAAGGGGCACTGCCTGACCACATTGAGTAGTTACCCCAGAATCTGCTCAAGTCTGTGCTTCTCCACAACATATGAAATACGAGAAGTAAATTATATTTGACAGTGAGTTCAATGGCAAGTGTTATATACTGCCACAAAATAAGATGGATTTGGAGGTAGATGAAAGTCTGCACACCTGAAGGAAATAATACAGACTACAGATAATGAATGGGAGATAAAAATTCCGGTATTTGAGAGAGGTACCAAAGTATAAGTCTTTGACTGCAGACAGTAAGTTGCAATACATTTTTGCAGCTCTCAATACATGTCGTTTTCTGAGTTAAGACCCTAAATAGGGTATCTAGAAAGTTGCATTTGATTTGCAAGAGGAGTAAGGAATTGTGGCTAAACCTCACCTGCTCTCTAACAGAAGAAAGAATTTTCTAATGCTTCTCCATTAAATACGTCTAAGAAGCATCCTAAAAGCACTTTGCTATACACAGCTTTAACATAGATACACTATATTGAGGGAAAAATCTTAAAACTTTTGAATCATCCTATTGTATAATATCCAATCTAAACCTCCCCTGGGATAACTTGCTTCCTCTTGTCCTATTGCTTGTTGCTTAGGAGAAGAGACCGACGCCCACCTTGCTACAGTCTCCTTTCAGGGAGTTAGAGAGAGTGATAAGGTCTCCCCTAAGCCTCTCTTCCTCCATACTAAACAACCCCAGGTCCCTCAGCCAGTCCTCATAAGACTTGTTCTCTAGACCCTTCACCAGCTTCGTTGCCCTTCTTTGGACATTCTCCAGCACCTTAATGTCCCTCTTGAACTGAGGGGCCCAAAACTGAACCTGGTATTCAAGACATAGCTGAAGATGGAGGGGAGGAAACCAAACAGTTGGAGGCTGCTTGTGCAAAACCCACTAAGTACAAACATCACTGTGAAAGACACTTTCTGAACCCCTTCCCCATCCCATATGAACACCTCTTTGGCACTCTTCCTTTTGAAGACAAGAATGTTGACTGCAAGATGACTTTTGTCATCCAGCTCCTGGCACAAATGGTTCTGATGGCTAATGAAGGCAAATGATCACACTGCTTTCAGGAGTAAGAGATTTGGAGAGTAAAATAACTTCTTTTAACCATCATGAGCTATGAGAAACATAGAGCTCAGTTTCAACGCAGAAAATGTCCACTGATGCTAAAGAGAGAATAAAAAAATTCGCTTCTCATCAAAATATTTGATCATATCCTTAATTTTAAATATGTAATTCACTAATTTCAAGAGCCTACTTTGATTTAAAGGTGAAATTTTGGTAAATGAGAATTTTGCCATCAAAGCAGTCTGCAACTAAATTTTTTATCCTCATAGCAAAACACAATATACTGTAAATTAGAAATGAATTTGCCTCACTTATCTACTTGCCCAAATTAATTCTCTCTTCTTATTTATCATGGTTAATTAGTTTTCCTTTTTTTACATTCCATTTAATTTAACTTTGTTACTAAAATTTAAGCAAATCCATCCATTACCAGTGTGCAATGTGCATATCATGAACTGTGGGAACCTGCAGCTGATTTGATGTGTGTGGGTGGACACTGGTGCTGAGTTCTGACAGAGCTGTGCTCCAGTGCCATAATGACTGTCTTGACCTTTCTTTGCTCTGTGCAGCCCTGTAGCAAGTTACACATCTTTACAAAGTCTCAAAATAAACTTCTTTGGTGAAGAGATAAGAATTCAGATCAAAATGTGCAGATTATGTTTTTTAAGTTAACGCTTGTGCTATTTATCTGATACCAGAAAATGATGTATTTTGTGTTAAAGATTTTTTCAGTAACGTGAAGATACATTGAAGACAAAACATAGCTTTCGTGAGGCTACGTTGCAGGGGAAAACCCTACTGTAACAAAGAGACTGCCGAGCTGCCACGATCCCTGTTGAGGCCCTGTGGTAACAGACTGGCCCCGGGACTCTCGTGCAGCCTCACTGCACCAGCAGGAGCTGTTCTCGTTAAGCCTTCTCTTTCCTTGTGTATTGGCTGATTCTCTGCCTTTCTCATCCCCTCAAAATGAAGCCAAGGACCCAGCATCCTAAGAAGATTTGGGGAATATGTTAGAAAAAACTATTCTGGGGAAAATTATCACATCAGGAAACTATTTTCCTTGTTGCTCTTCACAACCTGCAATTGTTCTAAAAATTCAGATTTACACGGGCTCGGCTGAACACCAGGCGGGTAACCTGCACCCCAGCCGCGCAGGAGCAGGCACACCGCACACCAAGATAAGCACAGCACCTCTGCAAGGCTCTACACACGCAGGAGGCTTCCTGCTGGGCGGGCTGGAACGGAGCACCCCGGCTGT
>NW_008614482.1:0-6104 GCF_000691845.1 Merops nubicus | reverse complement strand
GCACCCTACCCGGGCGGCCATCCGTTCTGAGAGCCGCTATCTTCTTCCCTCTTCTTCGTTGCCTGGGAACTTGTTGATCATTTTGAATCTCTCTGTTAAAGTCTTTGCCAAAACGCGTGTTTTAAGCAGTTGCCAAAAATGACTTTTATTAGGCTATCAAGAAGCTCAGCAATGACATCACTCATGTAGGTAATTCATCAAGCGTTCGGTGGACGGGAGGGACTGTTCTGTGTCAAAATTCTTACACGGTTTGCTTCTCCTGAGGTCAGCCACAGGTTGGCTCAGGCCCCGGTACGGGTGGGCTTAGCCACATCTTTTCCCCACTACCGGAACGGCTCTGGGGACTTCTCCACTGCAGTCATTCATGGAAAAAAAAGCTAAGAATGGACACAGTTATTTTTAGGAGCCTTATTTGTAAACAAAGTTATCTGAAAGGTATCTTGCAGTATTTTTCAAAGTTGTGCTTACTTTTTATTGCCCACTACTGAATGGGGTTGTGAAGATGATACAACAATCCTACTTTAGGCTAAAATGTGCAGTCGCTGGGCAAGTAGTGATTCCTGAGGGGCTTTGGCTAAGTTTTGCGTCAAGTTTTGGGTTTGTTTGCACTTTGGTGACATTGCATGTACACAGTCCTGTTTTTTATTGGCCTTGTTGATTAAACTCTGCATTTGACAGAAGGCGGCCATTATTCGTGCCTAGCCCTGACATGCAAGTCAGTGTTCTGTCTTTTATCTTATTCAAAGAATCCAAATGTATAGTTTTTATCAGCTGTGAAAATAATGGTCAGGCCTGGGTGGGGCTGAGAAAGGCGCATAAGGAGGCGTAAAACAGTGTAGCCATAAATAGTCTGAAGTGTGCCTTTTCTTGTTTCAACTTGTGTATGGCCCCAAGGAAGATATTTTTGGTGAACACAACCCCTCTACTGCTTAGATCTTGTGACCTGAGCTAAGGTAGAATGTCCCAGGGTTCCCATCTTAACTCCTCCATGGGAGAAGTATTGCTGTGCTTTGGTACAATGATTAATTGGAGAGCTTTGCTATAAGTTCTGCTCTTGTGCCCTCTCCCGTCGCCTGATCACTTTTCTCACTATAGGGCTAATTTAGGTCAAACTTGTGAGTTACTAAGGGATTCTCAAACAGACATTGTTCTGAAGGATTAGTGGAATTGATTACTCACCTTTGGGGAAGAGAAGGAATTTTGTCATTAATTGTTTCAAGCAGAGGATAAGTGAGGCAGCAATTTCAGAATATGGAGTCTTCTAGGCCCAAAGAATATTGTTTCACTTCTGGGATGTTTGCATTTTTTTCCAAGAGGATTGCTAGCTTTTCATTCTGTTTCTGTGGCAAGCTTTCTAATTCCAACTTCTTCAGCTTCATTTTCTTCCTCCTGTCTGCGTCTCTGCTCTGCCTCACTTCCTGAGTTTAAATACTCATTGACTTCTTTAATTCTTTTCTGTTTCTCTGGTTCTTAGGTTGTGAAAGCTACTCTGATTTTGTTTTCTTCCTGCCCCCGCCCTGCTCTCTTCTGCAATAGCTGGAAATAGCGGGAGTTTCTTGAACATCCTGGGCAATAGATAGCAGAATGCTGCCTCTGTTGCTTTGTTTGGGACACCACCCAAACCATATGTGCTCTTTGAGAAGCTGCTGGGGAGGAGATGGTTCCCCACGTGCTTAAATTATGTGCTCCCAGGTCTGCTCTTTCTATTCCTATCAGCTTATTGCATTGAGTCTCCAGTGACTGCTTGTGCACCCACCTCGTGGACACGAGGCACTGTAGACTTCCCAGTAAGGTGTGAGAAATGATTCTTTGCTTCTCCTGTGCTGTCAATTGTTCCCTTGCTCTTCTGCTCGATTTATTATGTAGGAGATTTTCTATGATATGGTCATACTGATGTTGTTAAGTAAAATGTATTTTTATGGGAACTTCACTATCATCAGGGGAAATTCTGCTTCCCTTAAAGTCTTTCTTGTATCTTCTGTTATGGTTTTAAGTCAAAAATATGTAGGGGTTCAGACAAACTTAGAAAATTATTTTCCTTTGGATATGCTAGGACATAATGTGGGGTATCCCTTGGGATCACTGAGAGCTGCTGATACTGTCCTTGTGCTAGCAGGTAAGGGTGAAACTGGACTTCAGATAGCAGTCACCTTCAGGTAGCAATAATAATCCAGAAAAAGAAACGTAAGAAACGTGCATTTACATTTTCCACGTTAAAGTGGGGAGTAGTGAGTATTCTATTTTATAAAGCGTATCCTTCTAGTGCTTCTGAATTTCCACTGAAAGAGCCAGGCACAGGCTCTTCTGCTTCCAGGCTTCGCTCTGGAGCAGAGGTGTGGAGTGGCTCTAGCTTTCCCTGTCCTCTTCCTCCTTGGAGAGAGGTGTGTGCACTTCTCTGAGCAGGGAGGCAACCAGCAAGAGGGCAGGTGGGTGCTGGAGGTGTTATTTAGTGGAATGCAACAAGACTGAGGAATGCTTCGGAATGGCAGCTTCTGATTTGAAGTTGCAGGGGTTTATGGAAGCAGGAACAAGGCCTGTGAGGATATAGGATGTCTTTCACATCCCTTAGTTAATACAGTTGATTGAACAGGATTATTATGCTTTTAGGTTTGGTTTGGGGAGTTTATAGAAGACTTATTTTCTCAAACACAGTCTAAATTTAGTGTCCTAGCTATTTTTCTTTTTACTCATCATGCAATAACTTACTAGTTTACATTTTTGTAATGTGCTACTGTAATGTAGTGCTATGAAGGTGGGAGAAGAGCAGGAGAGAGATTAAAGGTTATGCAGTTATGGGCCTTGTTTTGTGGTTTTGGGTGTTTTTGTTTTCTTTTATTTATTTATTTTATTATTATTATTTCTTTTCCAGAAAGCCACAGAATTGAAAAATGCACTGGTGAAGGGAGTTTAAATTGAGGGAATTTTCATCTGTCCTCCCACGCAAGCATTAGAAACCTTGGTTTTGCTGCGTGAATGTTTGTATTTCAAAGTCAGCATCAAAATTCCTAAGGCTAAGTGAGGAGATGATTTAGCACATTTTCCTGATTGTTGTGATTGCATCTTTCCTCCAAGAGCTATTTTGCTTCCCTGTGTCTTTTGGTGTTCCCAAAAATAGTGCTTCCAGGCAAACACTGTAATTCTTATCCTAACTAGTGCACAGTAGCCAGTCTCCTGCTCCCACCTGTTTTTACCTGCTTCTGACAAGAAGACTGGGTGTCTGTCCCATTTGCCAAAATGAAATGCCTCTACCACTCACTTGGAATGAAATGCAGTTTAGCACTGTGTACAGCATCTTTGTTGATTTTGGGGGGAATTGGTGCCAACGTGACTGGGACAGCTTTCCTGGAGCTCACTAATACTTGGAAGCCTTGTGTGGAAAGGTGAGGTCCCTTCAGACCTGCTGGCGTGACAATTAAATGGTGTCATCAGTGTCTTTCACTTCTTTCTTTGCCATGTGGAATTGTACAGTGGTGTGACTTCAGTAATCTGTTATCTCTTAAAAAAACAAAAAAAACCAAAAAAAAAACAAAAAACAAACAAACAAACAAACAAAAAAACCCCACCATGTTGGCGGCACCCGTGCCAGCATATGTGTTGTTATTTGCATATGTTAAAAGAGGAACATGACTTTGCTGTCTCAGCTGTTGGAGCCTGAGGAGTGCACTGGAGGAAGGCATAAGGCTCTTGAGATTACCAAGGGAGCCAGAGTTAACTTCTGGATCTTGGGGTTCCTGGCTGGGGTGAAGTGCCAGCCTTTGCAGCTTGGCTGCTGGAGGATGACTGGCAAGTCTGGACTGAGCCACCTGAGGAAAAAGTGCTCTGGGGAGTCCCTGAGGCTTGCAGAGAAACCATTCATGTCTACTGTACTTTGTCCTGCCACACAGTTCAACTAACACGGTGTCTAAATGCCTCACAACGATGTCAGTCTGCTGCAGAGCTGTTAAGGTTCAGTTTTGAGGGAAAGGGAAATAATTTGGCAAAGTTAGATATTTGCTGCAGTTACAAAATATTTCTCATGTCAAGTGCAAGTAGCTGTCACAGATTCTTTGCTGAGCCTTCCAGAAATGTGACAGATGCTTGGCCAGGAAGACATTTATCCCACTGAAGTTTGCTTGGAATTTTTTGATATCCTGGGCTAGGAATAAAGGAACATATTTTAACAGACAAACTGATCCTAAGTACATTAAAAATACCCAGAGAGTAAAATTTTAACTTTACTATTTTATGCATATTAGGTGTGCATATTATGATAGTCTGAAGATTGTTTCTGTTTTATTACTAAAGTATCCTAGAAGCTGACTGCTGGTTAGAAGACTTGGGTGTGCTTTTTTTTTTTTTTGTTAATCTCCCTGCTGTGTGCTATATTTTACCTGCCTGAAAGCAAAGAAGAGCTCAGTCAAGTTTTCCTGGGCATTCCAAAGTGAATTCTTAGATCACCTGGCCATAATAGGACAGTAGCAATCTAAACATCTAAAAGCAAGTTGATTTTTTTCCTTGCTTCTTTTGAATTTTGCTCTATCCCTTATACATGGATTCTAAGCTGTGTAATTATTTCCCCCCTCTCTGCACTCACCTTAGGCATTTGGCATCAGATTAAATTTAATCATTGCTTCTGCATCGACTTCCAATGATGTCTCATATGTATTGATGATATGTTTAATTCTCATGTAAGGAAGGAATACCCAGAAGTGCAAAGCAAAAAGCATGTAGTGCAGTTACTCTCTTGACTTGTTTTATTACCAGCATGTTTATTTTTTATACTTATTTCCATGTAGTCTTTATTTAAAGCATATTATATCTTCCGAGCCTTGCAACTTCATCTTTATAATGTACTTTAACACTTTGATGTTGTCTGCTCTTTAGGGATGATTCTGTCCCAGAGGATAATATTTGGAGGGGTATCCTATCTGTGATTTTCTTCTTTCTAATCATCAGTGTTCTAGCTTTTCCTAATGGTGAGTAAGGTTTATAATGCTTATATTTTACTTTTTGTACTATTGCCACTATTTATTTTTACTGAAGTACGACTTTTAAATGCTGTGGTGGTTTTTTTCCTTTAATCTTTGAATTCCTTTAAGGAGCAGTCTGAAAATGGATTGCAATTGTACTAAGTGGAGATAATGGTAAAATGCAAGTTATTTATAGCTTCTCTGTATCTAACAAGGAAGTCAGGTTTTTAAAATCAGTGTCTTTATTTGCAGGTGCACAGTTGCACCCCAGTTTGCTAAGTAATGATGCTGCCAGATCTTTAAATAGTCTTTTAAAGAGTCTGCCTTAGTCTGTTTTAACAGAAGTGTCATTCTGCAAACTCTTAGAGCTGTAACAACTCCTATAATCACGTTACCAGAAGCTGGTAATAGTTTGCAGTAGTTGAAGTCACATTGCAAGGTAAAACCACAGTTTCTCACAAATTAAAGTTGGACAAAAGTTTTGGTAATTGTGTGAGGAGCAGAAACTACAAAAAGTTAGAAACACTTGTGTGACACAGTTCTGTGAAGGAAACGCTGTCTTCCTGGTGTTGTGTGATTGGTTTTTTTTTAATATTATTACTTTAAGTTTTATTTATTGCTGTCAGCAAGAGCATAATTCTTGGGTCAAATCTAAACTGTCTCAGGACTGGCACTGTTCAAAATCACTGTTTTTTCCTGATCAGGGCAGTTTTGTAGTTCAGAGTTGGAATGTATTTTCCCGTGTTTTAAAAATCATTAATCCATACTTTTCACAAAGCGCTCCTTTCAAAACTGGATGCCAGAGAAAACTGAGCTGTATGCATACAGTGGTGAAAGAGCAGGCTGTAGTGTGTGCTGAAAATATTTGTTCAACCACTTCTTGCTACCTCAATTCACATTTAGAGGTTTTCCAGTTGCACTAGATTTACCTTCTCTGCGTTTCAAATTGATGGAGAGGTGTTTAATAAAGTCAGTTTAATGACTGGCTCTAAAGTAAATAATATTGACACTGATAAAGAGCATCGGTATCTTCTTGTCAGGTACATGGTACTTGGTTTGGGAGTTTTAGGAGGCCTGTTTGCTAACATAACATGGTCATCTGAAGGCTAAGCAGCATGTTTCTTTGCTAACACACAGAATTTTAATCATAGAATC
>NW_008614481.1:0-18103 GCF_000691845.1 Merops nubicus | reverse complement strand
ATTCTATGATTCTATGATACTATTTCCCTTAGATTTCCAGTTGTCTTCAGATAAGTGTTTCAGTGGATCTCTGAGCTTCCGGAGCAAAGGAAATTACCAAGACCACTGAAGTTTCTGATGCCTGAGACCTCTGTTACAACATGCTCCAAAATGTGGTTCAAAAATACGCTCTGTGACCTCCATTGGTCATAACGTGCACTCTGCCTGACAAATGGAATAGCTACTTATTTGAAAAGTTTTAAAAGTCTCTATCATTCTACTTGTTTTTACAATTAAGGTAGGTCTACAGATCCTATGATTCAAAGGTACTCCACTTCTACTCAAATATAAAACTTGGATATTCTGATGCTAAAACATACTGCAGGCTATTGTGGCACTCCAGTTAGGTGAAGAGAACAGGCTGGTCCTTTTTCACATTTATTGCTATTTGTTTGAAACTCTCCTGGCATTTTACAGGCAATAGAGAAAGCAATGAACCTTGTTTTCTGACAGATCTGCAGTTTTAAAGACTTTGTTTGTCTAAAAGAGAGGTTTTTCCTTTGTAAAAGAAATTATAATCATACATCTTTTCTACTCTGTTCCGGCTGTTGCTTCCAATTTGCACAAAGAAGAATCCAGATGTAGCAGAAATTTGGAGGTCACTAAAATTTTTCTGTTAATTTAACGCTTGCATTTTAATACATCACTTGATGATCAGGAGCTGCTGGTCAATCAATAGATAATCCTATCAAACAGAAAATGTTTTAGGAAATGATGTACACTAGGAAAGTCATGGGTTGTATAAGCTTCCAGAAGAAATTTGTATCAGAGAAAAATGCTGTTCTCCAAGCAAGTCTTAAAATAGTTTTAACTTACCTGATTTCCTCCATGTATATTTAAAACTCCTTTAGGAATGTAGTTTATTTTCAACAGGAAACTGGTTAAATTACAGAGTAGAAAGCTCTCCATTTACTAAATACCAAATAACTGCATCTCATCTGATTAAACACCATTGTTTCATGGTTTTGTATCCTATTATCACTGTGTAATTGATCAACGAATTCCTCTTTTAAAATTATTTGCAACAATGGCAACAAATTGAAAACCATTTTGTCTAAACTGGATGAAAAGAAATTGGCTTAAATGGCATATCAGAAGAGGGAGGGGACGTGTGACGAAGTTGACCACACACAGTTTGGATGTTGATGCTGTGTTTAATAGCATGCTCAGTTATTAAACTCTGGTAACAAAGAGTCTACCTGTAAGTCAGATGTGACCTTGAACGTGAACAAATATAAACAGGACAACATCTAAGTTCAGAAGTAGATAACTACTATTTATCTGGAGCTGGCAGAAAATGGCATCAATAAATCTGAAACTTCAGTTGACTTAGTATGATTCCTTTTTTAATGTCAAAATGAAATGAGCTTGGGCTACTTGGATTTTAAGGTATTTGGACATAAGCTTTGTTTCCGTGTTTTTTGTTTTGTCCTCAGAAAAGTTGTACTGTGTACGTGAGCGTCTCCATATGACTTAAGTCAGGCAGAAACTACAAATCGGTGACTTTGAAACAGCAGCAGTCTCTCCTGAAAATGACAGGACCTGGGGATATATAAGTCTCTAAAGACACACATCTTCAAGCACTGCACAGAATTCTTCAGCAATCGTTCACTGCGGTTACATACTTGATATGATGACTCAAAGGAATGATTTGGTGAATGGAAGAGTAGATTCACTAAATAGATTGATAATGTCAGAAAATTTGAAGTTCAAAGGCAGAACATCTAAAATTGACTTGGAAATTATTTGGCATGCTTCCTAGTACCATACAGTCATGTAGGATATTAAAGAAATTAGAAAAGGGTAGTTCATAAAATAGATTGTGAATTAAAAAAAAAAAATCACAGAATGGTTGGGATTCTTGGCATTATGAAACCAATGCAAACTGTTCCACTACCAGAACTGCACCAAACCTTTCAAACTCAGGGTGTGTTGTAAGTATCCTCATGGCATCCAGTGAAATTTTACTGTCTCAATAAACTAAAACATTATTAAAGCTGCACTAATTACCTGTATGCTTTCACTTGCACATGATTATACTCTTTAAAGCCAAATAGCAAATAGAATGTTTTGCTGTGTCAGGATAATAAAGTCTCCATTACACAGTTGTCCTTTTTTTTTTTTGTTTTTGTTTTTAATGGGGAAAGCTACAGCAACCTTTGCTAATGTTAACAGGCAGTGGAAAGACTTAAAATAAGCATGTACCCTAAGGATACGCATTAAAAACAAGCTTAATCATTTTTCACCCTGGAGTAGGTGTTTGGTTTGTGGGTCACAGATTCAGGAAGACTGAGATAGAAACAGGTGACCTGAACACTGATTCTTGCAACAGCTAGAGAGAGAGGTTAAAGGAGAGCTAGTTAGCCTTTACAACACTAACTACTATATACAAATTGCTCTAACAAAACTCTGCTTCCTGAAGCTGATGGCATTCAGTGCCTTTCCCATACCAAGGCATTTTTCTTCCCTGAAAAGCTGGAATTTTGGTGTCTAGCAATGGCTCAGACCTTTTTTTTTTTTTTTTTGTCCTGGCCAAAGGCTGGTTTAAAAGGCTAACAAGAGGAAACAACCACCACATTGCTGCTGAGAATTTTAATTGACTGTTTATGGTTGAAGTGAGCACTGGGGCCTTCATGTCCTGGGCATGCTTCCCACAGCTCTCTTCTATTTCTGGGAGTAAGAGCAGGCTTTTTCTCACAAGTGCTTCCAAGACTTCAACAGATTCCAGTGAGGATAAAGCTAAAAGCATTTCTTTTTGCCCCCTTTTAAGTTAAGCTTCCTTTCCACTTGGGAAACTGACGTTTTTTCCCTTATCCATTAACTTCCCCAAGTTTCTGAAAAGATACTGATGAGAATATGAGTACAAGCTCTCCTCTCATTCCTTTATGGTCTCATGTGGTATGTAAGAAAGTGTGCGGATGGTCATGTGAGATAGTTCTTTCTTAATAATTCTGCTTTGGAGGCAGACAGGCAATAAATAAAGCTATTGTAAGTTCCTGGAGCCTATCAATGAAGATGTCTAATGGTCTGGACAATGTTTTTTAAGTAAGTCTGGCTATTTACTCATTATGATCTTCATTTTGTCAGAGGAGAAAAATGGCTGGAAAAAGAGTGAAGTAAAATCTTTTTGTCTTTTTCTGAACTTAACATCATAATACCAGAGCTGCTAACTTACCCCTTCCACAGCAGAGAACAGTAGCTGGGGTAGCATTTTGGAAGTCCTCACCTCAGAAGTATTGAAGATCTCTCTGAAAAACCACCAGAAGAGAGACTCAGAAGCCCCTTCAGTATAGTTGTCAGCAAATTATTTTTTGACAGAGCTTATACTGAAAAACTGGTTAAAAAAACAAAGCAATACACAACATAATACTCCCAGTTATGAGGAATTCAAGCAATAGTTTCAGATGACAAAAGATAAAAGGATGAAAAATGAAATATTGAAATAGTTCATTCTGGTAGTTCCAAATCACTGATTTTCATTCATGCAGAAGTGAAATTACTTTGATGAACCGAAGTATCCCTAGGATGCCTAATTAAGTAATCTAGCCTTATCTTCTCCACTTACCTAATCCAAAAGAGGTTCTTTGACCAATTTTTTCTCACTGCCTCCATGATTTCTTTTAATATTATTCTAACAACAATTTTATATGAAGTAAATTAGTTTCAACAACCCGGTATCTCTTACAGTCTAGCTGGTAGTTGCTGTAAGGAAGGCGGCTCCAGCAACGAGATAGAAACACAGGCTTTGTACTGGGTCTCCAATACCTCATTCTAATAGGATAACTGTTTGTTTGGAAGTGGAAAGGGAGATCTGCTCCTTATTTCTAGTATAGCATTAAAACTTACTCGTGGACAAAAATTTTTGCTTTTGCTACAAATGTCTAGAGGGAAAAAAAAGTGACATAAACCATTAGCTTTTAAATGAGTTGATGATCAAGAAACAAGATTTGGAATAAACCTGAACTGGACTTTTTTTTCCTCTTTCATTCTTCTTAGTTCTTTCTGAAAATTTTTACGACAAACCTAATTTAAATCACTAGCAATCATCATTATAATTTTCCAGAGGGAAAAAAAAATCCATTATTTTCCTGTATAAATTTAAAATATATAAAATCTGATATTTTTAGGTCAATTTCACTTAAATATTTATATAGCTTCAACTTGTTTTATCATAGTACTGAGAATACTTGGCTTTGCATTTGGGATAGAAAGTGGTGAATCTTGAAGGTCTTAGACTAGATGGTCCTGCTCTGGCAGGGGAGTTGGACTCGATGATCTCTGGAGGTCCCTTCCAACCCCTAACATTCTGTGATTCTGTGATTCTCAGTTTCTCCAAGCAGTGAATTCCACTACTATATTCTAATCTCCAAAAATATGATGACTCACCTCTTTTCTTGTGGAGTTAGGTAGTTAAATTCTGAAGGTCAGAGTAACCCTGGTCCTGTTCAGTCAGAGCTTGGAAAACACTAGACGAAACATTAAATGTGACTCACTCTTCTTTCTATAAGAAGCTAGTGCCAAGAGCAGAACAGTGGGTGTAGGTACTTATTGTGTTCAGGCTTCAGCAAGCTTCATCATGATAATTAATTCATGAGATAAGGAAAGTATACATGATTAAGGTCATTTAATCACAAAACAAAAAGTGAGAAGTCTCTTAGTCCTGGTGTTCATGTATAAGTTGCTATTTATAAGTCCAGGTTCAGAGGGGAGTCTAGAAACCAAAGGCTGTTTTGATGATTTGTGCTACATGTCTTCAAATGAAGAAGTGAATATGATGGAAAGCTCCCTAGGGGTTTTCTTCTGCCTGCAGGCATAACCTCTTTCTTACTTGGATTTTGTTTCAATTAACTCCTCGTCAGCTATGTGCTGAGCTCAGCCAGGCAGCAGACCAGTCAGCAGCCTTCCTAAACTGTGACAAATAAACAAATTTGAATATAAACTGAATAATGTACCACAGCACACCATATCCTAGCCTTTCTCCCAAGTTTGGTTGCTAACCATGGCTATACTCATTCAGCATTACTCTGCTTTTTTGTACGGTTATTTATGCTCCCACACAGTGTCTGCTAAAAGGCACCTTCTCTAATCTGATCCTATTTTGCATCCCTTTTTTCAGTGCCAGTGAATGGATCTCTAGACATTTGGTTTATACATTTTTATGGTTTACACTGTTTTATTTTCTACCACATTTTAGGTTTGCTAAGTAACATCTAAATCAGTGCATCCCCAAGACATATAAATCACTTATTACCTGTACAGTCAGCAACTATATCTATATTTATTTTTGTAAAAAGGTTTGAGCTAGGTGACTAATTCAAATGCAGCCATAAAAAAATGTTTATCCAGAATAAGGTACTTCTTAGAAACTGTTTGAAAACTGCCTGGAGCTGACCCGACAAATGGAACACCTTGAAACGTTACTTCTAGACATGATCTGATATTAAAATACATTTTATGTACTATCACTTGTAAGCCAGCTTCTGTTTTACTTTCATGGGGTTGTTTGGTATGTCAGAAACTGTGATAAAAGACACTGCCCAGGTTGTAGCTACATGCCAAAAAAATCAGCATCTCATTCAAGAAGAGCATGATGATGAGACGAACTTTTTAAAAACAAGCCTAAAACTCTAATCAGGAGGGTGCCTTAGGGTACCCTGGTGATTCTAACTGCTTAGTAGAGTGGGAACCTAGACAGCTATTCATGGTATAGGAATGAGACCTATCTCAGATATCACTTCAGAAGTCCTTTTATGTAGCTATCATGTTCCTACAGGCAAAGTTGATTAATAAATTTGGAGTGAATCTGCCAAAAATCTGGGAGAAATAATTACAGGACTGCTGAGTACACGTAGGCTTGTTTTTCTTTCAGTGGTTAATATCCGGGAAGGTCCTCAGGAACATAAGTGGTATCCAGTTTCTGCTTACATATCAAGTTGGATGCAGGGAAGCTACTGAGCTAGTTGCAGAGGCCTATCATACAGAAGATAGTCCTCAGGAAAATCAGAATGGAAGAATGGGAATGACATCTCCATCCAACAGCACCTTATATTAGTAAGTAGTCTAAGATACCACTTCTCTCCAAACAGTAAGTTCTTTTTGCTGTATACATGGTACAACTTAATATGGACCTAGTATTGTAATAACGTTAACAATTTCCAAGTATGTTTGTTACTGCTGCAAAGGATTTTTTCCTCCCTTTTAGATATTTTGGAAGAATGCAAGAGAGTACAGACTGCTTATTACTGGCTTTGGTCTAACATAGCAGTGAGGATATTGCATGATGAAATGTAGCCTAAGAAAAACTTATAAGCAAGCACTGAATGTTGCAGCTTGTTTTTGAGAATTTGTTCAGAGCAGGTGACAATTCAGATGCCTGCAGAAGATGTCTTCAGGAAGATCCCCACTGATATCCTATTAAAAGGTAAATTTCTAAGGAATGTGTAGTAATTCAATGTACTTCTATGATAAGAGTAAGGAAAGAAGCAGTAAAGCTTCAAGTTGATTTTTTTTGTTTTGTTTTGTTTTGTTTTTGTTGGTTTTTTTTTTGTTTGCAGTTATAGTGTTCTCATAAGCAAAGAGGAAAGTAAATAAAATTAACTAAGAGCATGTATGGGATCTACTAAAAGTGGTAAATATCAGTAGTGAAATGGCAGAGCAGAATCTAAGTACTGCAGGACTACAGAGATATTTTTTTTTCTAGGTCTGGTAGTGCTCAGTATTTTCATTAATAACTAGGATAGTGACATAAAGTGAGGAGAAAATGTTAAAATAGCATGGGTCATGAAGGGGACTCAGGCCCTTTGGAACACAGCCTCAGAGTTCAAAATTATCTCTGCAGTTTGCCATGATCATCAGTTGCAAAGTCCTGATTCTAATCATAATACCAAACAGACAGTACCTACTAGGTAGATAAGCAAAGGAGAACAGGATTGCACTAAGAGGTAGCTAATGAGCGCTGGTGGTAATGAAAAGGCCTCTGCTGGGTATTATACACTGATTTCACAATGACACTTAGGAAAAATTTATAATCAAAATGTCACCATTGAAATCACTAAAAAAATTTAGAAAAATTTGAATGTGAAGACCAGTTAAAGGAATTTGCCTCTGATTAAAAAAGACAGCAACTGAATTTTCCAATATCAAAGGTTCGTATCAATTTTCTTTATGTCCCCTGAGTGCCGTACATGAAGTATTCAGCTCCATTACAGCAAAGGAAACTTTGGATAGATCACAAAAACACCCCTCTAACTATAAGGATAGTTAAAAAACAGAACAGGATTTTTAATAGGCTGAAGTATAATTTCAAGCTTTAAAAGAAGTCATACAAGCTTCTGTCAGGGACAGCCTGGCTACACTTGAATGATCTCAAAACAAGGAGATAAATGATCTTTTGAGGTGAGGGATTGAGTTGGGGTTATTTTGTGTGTGTGGATTTTGGCTTTCATTTTTTTTCCCAATTTCTAAGCTTTTTGTGCTTAGGAAGGTTTGTACTTAACAGATAAAATTTACTTTTCTGCTTAATGTTGTTTTTCCCACTGGCCCATGACGATTTTTCATGTTCAGAGCATCACATCCAGTTTATCAAGCAATCTGGGAGCTATTAGGCTTAGAGAAAATTCCTCCTATCTTGCTTAGCTATTCTTGATGCAGCAGTAATAATGAAGATAATATGTTAAACCACATTTCTGCTAGATCAGCTACTCGTAACCACTAACACATAGAAAGATTCTAAAAAAGTATATTAAAATAAAGCATAGAGATGACAAATTGTAGAAAGAGATGCAAAAATGACTAGTTACCAGTATACCAGCAGCATTAAAGTGAATCTTAATGTAAAGGTAATGTAGGATTGAGTTAAAAAGCTTTAGAAAAATATTTTAAAATGTTTTGAAAAATAAAGAATAAAAGATGTCAGCCTTTGAAAAATTACCCAGGGAGGAATTATATAGCCAGAATATGATACAGAAGAAAGATATGAGCAAAACCTGAAGGGCATATTCAAGAAGGAAGCAAAGAAGCTTTGGAACTGCATACAATTCTTACTTAAACCCTAGGTCATGCTGAAGCTGTCAGAGACCCTGGAAGAAAATGCAGAAAGAGAAGAAATGATGAGTCTTCCATAATGAAAGGACCGAAACAATTCAGATTCAGAAAAACAAACAAACAAACAAACAAACCTCAGGGGTTCTTAGAAAAGCAAGGCTCCAGCAGAAGATCCCCTAAGATTAAGCAGATGAACAGAGCTTTGTGGTCGCAGGAAAAGAGCTTGTCATATCCACCTGTAAAGTTGGAAGTAGTTTATTAATGCATTGCTTAGACTGAATTGAATAGGAATTGAGCAATAAAACTTCCCTATATCAGCTTAGTCATAGAATAAGAGAACTCAGCTGATCTTGCTAGCTCAGAAGAATTATTACTGCTTTGTAGAAAAAATGTTGGTGCTGTCTCTTTTTAAGTTTCCATGAATCAAAGAAAAAAAACTGATTAGCTACTTTACTAATAATGATAAAATATTTCCTATTGAGCTCACAATGTTGTTTTAGCCAGTTTCCAATAAATTTATAATACAAGGGCAATGAAAAACTTTGCAGTCTACTCTTCTGATATACATAAGGCTGACTTGTGGAAGACCGACACCACAACTCATGTTAGCCGTATTAATTGCATAAAACTAGGCTACTGAATGAGAAGATAGCTGGAATGATTGTCAGAAGGTAAAAGCTGAAGTAAATACTACTAAATTCAGGGAAAACAATAAAAAATTTATAACAACTGAGTAGGCAATGGCTCTTTGGAAAATGCCACTGCAGTGAGGTTAGAATCACCTCATATTTCTAACTCAGCTCCTTCAGGCAGGAATGAGCATTCAGGAAAGGAAGTCAAGCCAACATAACAAAAGAAAAGGACTATATTAATATGATATTGCTAAGTATGAAGCTGATGGAAGTTACATGACAATAATTGCAAGGTAAAAAATTGAAAGGAAAATACATATTATCTCATACAAATGCACTCAGCATGGGTAACATATAGGAGGAGCTAGAAGCTACCATGCTGCTAGAAAGTTTCAACATAGTGGCCATTACTGAAATTTGGTGGGACAACTCCTACGACTGGAGTGTGGCTATCAATGGCTACGAGCTGTTCAGAAGGGATAGGTTAGGAAGGAGGGGTGGAGATGATGCCTTCTATGCTATGAAATGGATAGAGTGTGAAGAGATGTCCCTTTAAGAACGGGTAAGAATTAGAGACCAAGGAAACAAGGGGATCCTTGTGGCTGGTGTCTACTACAGGCCACCCGATCAAGGGGAGACTACTGATGAAGCCTTCTTACCTTCTTGCTTCAGCTACACTAGGCGTTGTGCTCGCAGACTCTTATCCTGCTGGGGGATTTCAACAACGCCAACATCTGCTCGAGAAGTAGCATGACAAGCTGTTGGACATCCAGGAGATTCCTGGAGTGCCTTGATGGTGGAGTGCCTTAAGCCAGGAAATAGACAGTCCTACCTGAGGACATGCAACACTGGACCTGATGTTCACTAATGCAAGGCGAGGTCATCAGGGATGTCAAGACTGGAGGCAGCCTGGGCTGCAGTGATCACGCACTGGTGGCGTTCACAGTCCTAAGGGTTATGTGTTAGACAAGGAGCATAGTCAGGACCCTGCATCTCAGGAAAACAAAATTCCATCTCTTCTAAGAGTTAGTCAATAGGACCTCCTGGGAAATGGTCCTCAGGGATGAGGGAGCCAAACAGGCCTCACAGATCTTTAAGGAGGCTTTCCATAGAGCACAAGAGCCCTTGATCCCCAGGTGCAAGAAATCAAGCAAGGAAGGGAAGAGACCAACATGGTTGAATCAAGAGCTACTGGCCAAAGTAAAAGGCAAGAAGGAAAGGCACAGAGTTCAAGTAGAGACAGGTATCTTGGGAAGAGTATAAGGACACTGCCTGGTTGTGTAGGGATGAGATCAGGCCAAGATGCGGCTTGAGCTGGACTTGTCAATGGATGCAAAGAATAACAGGAAAGGCTTCTACAGGTATGTCAGCCAGAAAAGGAAGGTTAAAGAAAGTGTGTCCCCCCCGCCAAGCAAGAATTACAAGCTAGTAACCACAGATGAAGGGAAGGTTGAAGTCCTCAACAGCCTTTTTGCCTCAGTCTTCACTGGCAATCTCTCTCCTCACACCTCCCAGTTTGAAGACGGGGAACAGGGGAACAAAGTCCCTCCCACTGTAAGTGAAGACAAGGTTTGTAACCGCCTGAGGAACCTGAACATACATAAGTCTATGGGACCTGATGAGATGTATCCTAGAGTACTGAGAGAATTGGCTGATGTAGTTGCCAAACCACTCTCCATGATATTTGAAACGTCATGGCATTCAGGTGAAGTCCCTGGTGACTGGAAGAAAGGAAACATCCCATCCATTTTTAAAAAGGGAAGAAAAAAAGACCCTGGGAACTACCAAGCTGTCAGTCTCACCTCTGTGTCTCAGAAGGTCATGGAACAGATCCACCTAGAAGCTATACTAGGGCATGTGGAGGACAGGAAGGTGATTCAAGAAAGTCAGCATGGCTTTACAAAGGGCAAGTCCTGCCTGACCAGCCGAGTGGCTTTCTATGATGGAGTGACTACATCAGTGCACAAGGGAAAAGCAATGAATGCTATCTTATGCAAGGCCTTTGTCATGGTCCCCCACAACATCCTTCTTTCTAAGTTGGAAAGACACAGATAGAATACCACAAATGTAGGGAAGAATGTTCATGTCTTCCATGTATATAGGAACCATGATATTTTCCCCAAACTATCAAAACCAGAGGAAATACCTGAAACTATGCAGGTATACATTGCACAAACTGAAGTCAGGGTCAATTCTCTTTCTCCTCTTACAAAAGATGGAGACTTACAAAACCTCATGTGGACTATTGTATACAATTTTTCATTGAGACAGAGATACTCTGCAGTTGTGAGATGAAGAAATGACCTACATTTATTATAGGCTAAAAAAGAATTTTTTTTTTTTTTTTTTCATTATGTCAGGAGCAGAAAACTTTGTACAATAAATTTGGCAGAATGCTTACACCACATGGAACATTGCTGAGAACACTAGCGTTCAGAAAGGTTAGTGAAACAATACTGAAAATGGACATATACAAGCATTTTGAGGTCAAGAGACCTCTTAACCTAGATAATGTAAGCTGACAGGTATTATTATTGCTATGATAATTTATGAGTAATTTAAATGTTTTAACCTACCCCATTGGAAAGTATAACTATATGGAAGTAGATCATCCTGTACCAAAATCCACTTCTGAATAAATAATTTCTTTTAAATCACAGTATTGAAACACACAGTAAGAATTTTTTTCATCTGTTTTGATTGTTTTTTTATAGGTGCATACTGCTGAAATGTTCAAATTTCATATTTTGCAATAAAAATGCATGAAAACAAAAGAAACTAAACTGATTTACTTAACTATATTTGCTTGAAAAAACAGCCTCTGTGACATTTCCTCTCTGACAGAAAACTGCTTGTTTAAGTTTCTGTCCTATCATATATCAAATTTTCCTTTTCTTGTGCCACAACAATTACATTTTAAGGAACTGTGCCTATGTTTTAACATCCATCATTCTTTTATTGTTTTGGAAAAGAAATTATATACAGAGACTAAATTTTCAGTTCTGCAGAAAAAACAAGACAAACTTAATAAAGAAACAAGATCCTCTGAGACAACTACTGTAAACTGCAGGGGAAGGAAACTAAGAAAAATCTTACATGGCTACTATTGGATGTCCAATGTGAGAAAAAAATTAGTCTATTTTTATACTAGAATAGTGCTCAGCACTCTCTGGAACGTGAAATGTCTTCAGGTATGCAGCAAGAAATCCTAATTGCTTTTGAATTTTGAAAAAAAAAAAAAAACTGTTTTCTACAGAAAAACTTGCACTTTTCCCCATAACATTTAAGCAAATCTAATAAAAGGCCACATAGACACCTGCAAAGGAGCACGGCATTTCATTTATACAAGCTGAGTTCATCAATTTAGCTTGGTATCAGAAGACTCTCATCAAATTACACCAGCTCAGATCTAGGCAATAATTCAAACCTATATAATCAAATAGAAAGCTTGTTTGTTTGTTTGCTTGTTTGTTTTTCTCAACTTAAAATACTTATGATTTTATTTATTATACTTAAAATAAGTTTCTTATGTATTCTACCTAGTACTAGGATTAGATCATCACTGTTGCTCCAATCACAAGGTATTTTAGTATAAACTGAAAAAGTGTGAGATCAAATCACTTCCATTGTTGCTTTTCCATATGTGTATCCTGTGAATATGAATTATCTTTCCATATTCTCAGTCTTTTAATTTTATCATTTAACATCACTGAAGTTCAATATGTAAATGAAGGATTTTAGCCACAGGAGAAAAGATTAAGCCAGTCAAACATGGACTTAAAGCTTGAGGGCAAGAACTGGAAGCATTGCACTTCGTCTTTCTATAGGGCCTTACATGTTCAAAGTGCTTTATGAGCACTCATTAGCAAAAAAATGTTTCCTTTCATCCTCTCATGCTAATTACTGAGAAATAGCAAAATGTTAGTAGTGGTAATGTACATTTACACTGCACAATATAGTACTCTGCCATGTATTAATTAGCATGAGAGTAGAGAGGAAACTTCTATTGGAAATGTTCCAGAAATGCAAAACCAGCAGGAAGGGAAAATATTGCTCCAAAGTACTTGAAGGTAACAAGATAAAAAAGACAAATAAAACATGCAAATCTGAAGAAAATTGCTGGCTGCGATGTTCTGGGGTTTTTAAAATTTTTATAGTGAAAGGAGAAGTATATATTTAGTGATGGATCTCCATTCACTGTCATTCAGTTTGTTGCCTGTACTGACAGAAGAGTAACTGTTGGGGGAACCTCATTTAAATATTATTAGTAAGTCATCTTCCATTATAACCTTGTTTGTTCCCAATAGTGAGCTTGTATATCACACAAGTTGAGCACTGTGCCTTTCTCAGATGCTGTGCAGGGTGAATGAAGGCTGTGCTCTCTCAAACATTTCTTGGAATTGCTCTCTTCCCCTAGGCAGTCTCTAACTGGAATTTTAATGTGATTTTTTCCACTGGTTTGTTTTATTTTAGAAGTCTGTGGCAACATTTCATTTTTGTTTTAATCAATTTTCCAACTAATTTTCTTTTCAATGAGAAATACAAAACTTCATAATACTTCTAAGAATAACATCTGTTCATTTCCATGGAGAAAACCTTATTTTGTCTGTTATCTTCTCATTCCACTGGTAACTAACAAGTGAGGAAAATTGAGCTATCTTCTGGCAGAAAGGAGAGAAATAGAAATTATTTTTTTCCCTTTATGTATATAAAGCTGAAGCTATATAGTTGTTTAAAATTCTACCAGAGAAGTTGTATTTAGGTAATTTGAAACAAACCCAAGAAATTGTGACTGTTCAAAGGCAATAGTGTAAATATTGCCAAACTTTTTTTTTATAAACAGGCACTTTTAAAATTTAATTAAATAAAAATATCAATTCCTGTACATCATTCTCGTGTCCTTCAAAGCCACACAAGGAAGATGCAGTTAAATCTTTTAACAACAGGAATGCCTAGTCAAGTAGGAGGTGGCTTTTCTCCCATCACCTTTTTTGAGGTTTAAAATCTTTATGGTGTGGGATACTACTTAAAAATGTAATTCACATCTGGATTCCAAAGTTTTTAGGCAAATCAGGGAAAGCAGAATATCCTAACAAAAGTCAGAACTGATCAAGAGAAGTATGTGGCCATGTGGAAAATCTTATTCCCATGCAATTTAAAAACATAGATGAGGACTTAACAAAATGGAATAATAGTTTGATGTTTATTTACCCACAGATGCAAGGGTAAGCCTGGACACTGAAAATTGATTCAATGCCCTAATACACTGTAGGTATTAGTTATGTGTATTCCTTCTTCCTGATCTGTCAGGTTGGGTTTTTTTGGCTATTTTTTTTTTTTTTTTTAACAGAGTTAATTTCAGCCTTCTTCATGTGCTTGTCTGCAAGAGGGTTAATTGCTACCAATGACTGATAAGTTTTTTCTGTAAGTATCTCAAACCGCATTTAATGGGCTGCCCTAACATCCCAAATACGTGGTATATTTTGGACAAGCAATGAGTTAACAAGCACGGTTAGATCTCTGTAAAGCCCCAATACACACCTAGGATATTACAGAGAAAACTGATAAAAAGGAAATAACACTAGTAAATGTTATTCAACAATATCTCTATGCATTTCAAATAACTGAATTTAGGATGAAGGTCTCTGTTCTGCAACGAGTCTCCAGGGTACAGAGATAGCCATGGACATTTTCTAGGATTTTTTTTACCCTGCTAATGATATGTCTTTCACAGGAGAATCAAAAATTTATCTCCACTGTAGAAAAATATCAGATTGCATAGCAGAATAGTATGATGAATTTAGAATTTAATATTCAGCTTTCAAGCTTAATTAATTACATAAACCTTAAACATTTTGCCTTCACTAATTAAAAGAAATAAAATCAATAGGAATACTTTTAGACTTTCAGGTAGCAAATACTGGATTGTATTTGAATGTAGAAGAAAAAATCTCAGTAACAAAAAAAAAGCCCCAGATCCAAACACATATAATTTTGCAATTATTTTTTTTAATATAAGTAATTGAAATTGTGAATAATTTGTGAATATATTTTATGCTGAGAAGTTGAAAACTTATTATAACATTCTTAAATCTCAAGTCTGTAATTCTCAGTCTTCTGCCTGTAAAATGTTCTGGTATACTGCACTGAGCTGTCCTACTACTAATATATCTATATATGTCCAGTGAGAATATGGATACTGTTTTAAGAAGACTCAAAAGACACATTTAGGACCTCATGTAACCATCAGTCTTACTGCCTGAAGTATTAAAAACTGGACATTTTTATCTTTTGTAGGTGATTTTATTTTCATGTTTCCACTGACTTTCTTGGACTACAGCACTTTTTCTATATGGATGATTCTGCAAAATACTGTAGTTTAAAATACATGCAAGGCATAGATAAAAGGATACTGCAGATGACATCCAAAACAAGCATAATATGTAACAAATTTTCAGACAGGATATCTATTTGAAACCAGTATAAAAATCCACACAATTTTTCTCACAAAGCTATTGAGATCTTGCATGCATCATCCTTGGCATTCCAGCATCTGGAACAAAGCCAGTGGAAAAACCCACAGACCCGGAAACCATTAGTGTCCTTTCCATTACTGGAGGCATCAGCTAGCAGTGACTTTGCTCCAGTTGTGTGTTGTGCATTGTGCCAGGGTTTCTTTGCACTCATTTATTAAGCCAGTGACACAGGCAATGTTAACTCTGGCATTGCAGTTCTGTCTGCAGCCAGAATTGGTCGTTCTGGTCAGAAAAGCCATGCTGAGGAAGTGGCAGCATACTGATGGTCTCTCAATAACTTTCCATACAAACTTCCTTGGGGAATGTGAGGGAGAAAGGGGACTTTTCAGCATACGGCCAGTGCATGAACTGTCAAACCTGAAAACCAAGTTTGCATTCAGCTAAACTGTGTCATCTTCTAACCTGGGGGTCTGGTGGGTCCAGTGGGTCCAGTATGCTCAGCTAGCTAAGCAGTGGCAATGGAAAACTGCCTGTGATGGGGAGGAGAGATGCTCAAAAGAACAAGGAGGCCAAGATCGTGGCAGCAAAACTTTTGATATTGCCATTGTGTTTCTACGTCTCGTTACACCACATGCAGCCACGCAGAGAACGAAGGCATTGCTCAGAATCCACTCAAGGTGTCCTAGGCAGGAGCAGTAGTTTATTAGACAAGTTTTATAGACTTGTAGAAAACATGTAAATAAAGACATCATCTAGCCTGTTCCCTGGCTCAAAGGCAGGGTCCACTGAGAAGATTCAACAGGTGATGTTGGCAACAGTGAATGGCAGTCAGCCCTGTAGGTCAGCACGTCAGCATCAGCTCTAATGTGAAGGGCTGAGACATAAAGGGCTAATCACAAAAACAAACAAACAAACAAACAAACAAACAAAAAATTAGTTTTGTTTCTTGAGAAGTCCAGCCCCTCAGCACACTGGTGAAACTCACTGCTCTCACCACTGTTCATTGTAAATTACATCTACACTAGTAAATTCAATCTGGCTAAGGCACGGTCTGAAGCACAGGCATGAGAGCATCTCCCCCACCCGGAGGTCAGCTCACTTTCGGGCATGGATGTGGCTTGTGCCAAATAATAACTCCTGCCTGAACCCTGTTCAAGAGAGAGCACAAGCCAGAGATGCTTCCTAATGTGCAAACAGCAGAATGAAGAGATGAGATGAGAGTTCAGTCACACAGGCATAAACTGTGCTGCATCAGGGCCACAGAACAGGAGGTGGCCAGTTTTTGGTGGTGGTGTTTTTGTTTTGGTTTGGTTTGGTTTGGTTTTTATTAGTACAGTTATAATCACTAGGAAAATGAGCTCTATGTCCAATTTTCCTTCAAATTTTCTCATGTTTGATGGTCTGGGACTAGTCACTTTTTTATTTTGCCTTAGATTTTCACACTTACAGAAGCAGGGTTACACCCTGGTCCATCTGCAAACACGTTTCCAACATCACATAATTCAGCAGTCCTGGATTTTCAGTACTCAGATCAGATAAAAAGGAGGTTCACAGCAGGACGTGAAGCTGGGTCTGTATTTGGAATTCTATCACAATAACTGAATCTCAAGACTCTCCTCTATGCTACCCAGGAAGCATTTACTGCTTGACCCTGTCTTTAAGCCATGTGAAAAAGGTGATGTTGCTTCGTATCCCAAATCCTTTAGTGCCTTCTGAAATTTTCTGTCAAATCAGTCATGTTTCCACATTCACAGCATTTCACAAACAACACAGGACACCCTGACTACATGAATTACATACCAAAAATACACAGTATAGGCCCCATAATGTGAACATAACAGGATTCTCAAGGTTGTCTGTGACCATGAGATGCAAGTGTAGGGAGGTGTTTCATTTTTTTTTTCAGTAGAAAAGAAGATTATATATCATGACAGGGAAATTCTGCTTTATGTAGACCTGCGCAATAAATAAATTTTGAAACCATTACTAACCATTTCTCTTCTGTTCCAAGGAGTTCCATATCATGTTTGAAAAATTCCTTTAACCTGCCAAAGGTCCTCAAAATACTTTGCAACGTCGACATCTTTCTACTCAATAGTCACATAAGCCACCTCACCATCAATATGCAATTATATAACATTCCTATGGCAACTACAGCAACTGCTTACATGCAAAATTAGTATTAGGAGCATAATTTATTTTTAGACATCTTCTAATACAATTTTGCTTCTGGAAATCTCAGAGGGATGGTACCACTGTAAGATGGTGCAGCTCCTTGTGGCACATCAAGGACTGCTCTTTGAAACTGAGCCACTGGGAGCCCAATTAACATTTTCCCTTGGTACTAATCTCCTAATCTGAGAGCCAAATAAAATTCATATTCCAAAGCATTGCTTCTAAAACAAGAAATCAAAGTTAAACATTTCTTAGCCATCTTCCAACGAGCTGGTACACGTTAGTTGCCTCCAAAAAGCAGAAGTTAGCATCACTATCAATGCTGAACTAAAAAAAAAAAAAAAAAAGCATAAACTCTTATCTGTGAGCATATTGTTTCTACCTATCCACATTATCCATCCTCTTTTACTGTATTAGCCATTTTCAAATGTTCTGAAGCACTGCTGAAGAATAGGAAACAGTTGAAATCTGTTGTAATCTGAATCTGAAAAAAACAGAAATCTGTATTTTTCAGTGAATCCTGTAAGATTCACTCTCTAAGTGAATCCTGTATTCTCTAGATGCTGCGTTGATGCTGTTATGCCAAATTGCACCAACTGACATCCAGTGCATTACATCTCGCCAGCTGTAGGTGCAAAGTTTGGGTGCGTGTGAGTCTTGATGTGAAGGAGGCAAATAAATGTTCCATGTAACAAACTCTTGTCTGTCTCTGTCTGTATACATACATATATATATATA
>NW_008614480.1:271-908 GCF_000691845.1 Merops nubicus | reverse complement strand
TTCCACATACTGTAAATTTCTTTTTTCTATGCAAAATTTCTAATCAGCTCGTTAGTTTTTTGAGTTGTTATAGAGGTGATATAATTAGTTTCACAGATCCACAGATTCACAGAATGATAGGGGTTAGAAGACTGTAAATTTGACCGTAAATTTCTTTCATTCATGAAAGTTTTCTGATCAGCTTGTTAGTCATCCATGGTGGTCTCCAGCCTCCTCGACTCCATTTTTTACTTAAAGTAATACACCTACTTTGAGCTTCTACGGATTAATCTGCATCTTCCTTGTGAGATACCGAAGATCTCTGACACTCCACCATTTCCATGGGCAACCTGTTCCAGGACTATACAATCCTGTCTCTGAAGACACTTTTCCTGATAACTGCCATAAACCTCCTCTGGTGCAACCCAAGGCCGTTTCCTCTTGTCCTAGCTCTCGTTGTATGGGAGAGTGGCCCAACCCCCACCTCGCCCAATGCCCTCTCCGGTACTTGCAGGGAGCAAACAGATCTCTCAGCCTTCTTTTCTCCAGGATAAACAGTGCCAGTCCCTCAGCCCCTCCTCGTCATTAACTCTTGTGCTCTAGACCCTTCACCAGCACCTCGGCACCCTTCTTGGGACACGCTTCAGCCGCCGCAAGT
>NW_008614480.1:0-203 GCF_000691845.1 Merops nubicus | reverse complement strand
GTCCTGCTGGTCCCTCTCTTTCGGATACCAGCCAGGATGCCATTGGCCATCTTGGCCACCTGGGCACAATGCTGGCTCGTCTTCAGCTGGCTGTTGACCGGCACCCTCGGGCACTTGAACGATGGGCGAGTGTGCCCCGCAAGACCAGACGACGTGACTCCGTGTTGCACAAAGAGGACCTGCAGGTCCCTAGGGCCAGGCCC
>NW_008614479.1:51360-62358 GCF_000691845.1 Merops nubicus | reverse complement strand
ACCTAAATGATTCTATGATTCTAGGAAGATTAACACAAGTGAACAAGCCTTGTGCCAGCCCTTGAGGGTCACAGATCTGAGAGGCAGAGGGAATGAAGTTCCACAAACTCTCCACTCAGGCAGCTCTGCTGCCAGTCTTAGCAATTGCCCCTTCAGGGACTGAGCAGCTCAGACGTGGCTCCTGCTTCCAGTCACGCTTTCTGTTTTTAATTGCCAAAATCCTCCAAGACCCTGTTCCCAGCTCCAAAGATGTATACGTGTGTATCTCTGTCACTTGACTCTTCCACACAAGAACATTCCCACCCGAAAGCATTTGTTTCATCCAGTTTAGTATTTGTCACTTGAGAAGTTGCTATTCCCTCCTCCACAAACAACTGCTGGCCAGGAACCTATGTTAGTTCCCAACCTTTGTTAATAGCCTCTTAAATGGCATCTCATTGGGCAATGAAGCCAGACTGTGCTTCAAAACATGCCTTGTACATTAGCAATACCTATGAAAACAGCACAGTATCAAGCACCACAACGAATGAGGGAGCCCAGATCGTGTATTATTAGAAATTTGGGGCTATACTAATTTAAAAAAGCAAATAGAGCCAGTAACACTTCTAGTATTTGTTCCACTCGGTCCCTTTCAAATTCAGGTTAAATCAATATTACTCCATTTCTTCTCATTTTTATAAAGCCTCATTTCTGAAAATACTACAGTTATGACTGAAATGATTTTACACGAGTTCCCTTTATAACGACTATCACAGATACTTGATGTGTTTTCAAGAACTTCTGGTATTGCTCTTTTGAGGAGTTTTGCTAATCTTTGCTTGGCTCTGGGAAATCTCTGCACTAGATGATGGAGTTTTTTTAATAGCACAAAGGGTATCAGTTCCATTTCAGTAGTAAATGAATAAAAATGGTTAGGGATTATGTAAAGAAAATGATTTTCAATAGAAAAAATATTACTTTGTTCAAACAGATACTTACCTACTAAATTTTCACCAAAAATTTATCAGAAAAGTCTTCTGAGGTTCAGGATTGAATTCAAATCCACAGCACAAGAAGCTGTGTTGTAGCCCTAAATGACCAACTCAAACTTAGGTTTATACAAAATTGAAAAGGCCATAAGGAAAAGGAAGTCCATAGTTTCTGGGTGAAGACACTCACCATGACACTAGCAAAACTCAGAGGTTTTGGCCCTTGCTCTGAAGCAAACAAAACCATTAGCCTCCCAGATTGCAAGTGCTCCATGCTTAAACCTGAATGACAGTGTCGTCTTCATTGTTCTGGTGCTTCCCCCTAGATAATATCAAGTTTCAAATTCATTTAAAACACAAGTGAAGATTTTTGTTCAAAAGTAAACTGTTTTCTAAAGTCCTTTTTTGGTGACTTTTAGAGCTGGTCAGCTGAAATTTCACCACTACTCTTTTGCCCCTAGACACACACTATATACCCAGGTGCCTTTCCTCAATTATCTTCATTTCTCAGGGATGATTTCTCAGCTCTGTTTCTCACCCAGGCTGGCCTGACTCCCCAAAGGGTGGTGCTTCCCACCGTATCACAATTTAGAAAGCTTTCTCCACAGCCTGCTGTAAATGACAACTGCTGGATTTCTATGTGTAAAATTCTGCAGCCTTGGCCAGACCATTTAATTGATTTGTGGTCATGGATGAGATGCCAGGTAGGTCTGCCTGGAGTAGGAAAAATTTTATGGTGCTGCAAAAATACCCAAGATAGAAAAAGCCAGGGACTGGTAATTCTATGTCAGTAAATTTCAAGGTTATCTAGAAGTGACAGTATGTAATTAAAAGGCATAATTGTACCACTGGCAATCCACTCTCAGTTAAGCACTCCATCCATATATTCTTTAAATCAAGAAAAGAGTGAAGACAACTGCTTTTTATAAATCATACTTTCAAGGAATTTTTAAGGTCTAGTCACAAGCTATCCAAAAAGTGTGATTTTCCACTTCTGATCTCTTCTGTTATTTACAGCTCAGGCATTTTATTTATACATAACTACAACTCTCCCTACTCCTTCCCACCAAAAGAGTTCCTAGTATTTCAAATATGCGTTAAAGGGGTGGTGATAAGATGGTAAATCTATTTTTGTCCTTGTAAATACTGCTTTACTCAGGGGACTTGAAGCGTTTTGGAATCCAACTTTATTTGGCATTCCTATTTTGGAACAAGAATAGTCAAATGCCAGGCATAGCATCTAAGCAAAGCAGGAGTTCCCTCCCAGTGCCCACTACCAGAATCACGCTGAGGAGAGTTGTCACTGCACGCAGCCCTTCAAAAACAGGCAACTACCATTACTCCTGCTGGTGAATATTAACAACTTAGTAAATGAAAAGCAGCACAACAAACTTGTGGAAAAAGATACACTTCTCACTTCTCTCAAAATACCTCAGAATCACTTACACAGCAAGGAGTTTTCAGATCAATAACTCAGTAGTAAATATGGATATCTTTTATGGAAATTTTATATCATTGCCTTGTACCAAGAGGAAGTAAACTCCTGTTTCTTATCAACCTTTCCCTTCTGTGCCTAGTGACACCTACCAGAGAGCAACTGAACTTGGAGGTAGCTCCTCAAGTTTCCTCTCTTTAACAGGTACCTTGATGAGGAAAGACAGTGGACCATCTTCACTTTCCCATTTGTACTAAATATTGCCCGACACAAGGCAATATGTTAAGTGAAGTGGCACAGGAAAAAACATGGAAATATCTTTTTAGCAGACTCCTGTTTTTCTGTAAATAACAAAGCACAACAAAATTTAGGATGAAAATTCAAATGCTCTTAATTAAATAGAAACACAGAATGTGATAACAGAAAAAGCTGTGAGTGCTTGGGAAATGGTATTGGAATACTCAGTAAACCTGAGGAAGTGAAAAAAAGGTCCAACAAACAGGTACAGCTCAAGGAGGGTAAATGCAAAGCATTGCAGTTCTGAATAGTCATGACTTGAAAAAAAAAAAAAAAAAAAAAACAACAAACCAACAACAACAACAAAATAAAAAAACCCTCACCCACACAAAAAACCCTCACCCAAACAAACAACCCACACACCAACAGTAGAGGGGTACAATGTGATAAGCACCAATTTTCCAGATAAGGATACCAGAGTTATGATAGGTTACAAATGGAAATCAGCATTACCATCTTGCTGCTCAAAAACATCGGAGTAGAAACATGGTAAGTGCCAGAGGTAAGATACACGAGGCGATTCCTTTACGCAGCCTGATAGCGTCTCAGGTGGAATCTATCATCTGAGCACTGTTTCAAGAAAGATTTAAAGCAACCACAGAACATCCACAGAAGTATAACAAGTACCAAAGACCCGTCAAGATGTCACAATCATAGGTCTGTTGAAAGACCTAGGAAAAAGCCAGAATCAGGACTGTATGTTCTCTGTAAGACCACTCTTCTGTGATTCCGATTCTAAACCTCTGTGTATAAGACACAAAGGGGAAGAGAAAGGGTTAATAAATTGTTTATCCTCTGAAGGCAGAAGGAGGAATAATGGGCTTAGCATTCAGCAAGACAGATTTGGGCTAGACACTGAGTAAACTCACGCAGTGAGGACAACAGAGAGCTGTGATACATTGCTGAGCACTGAAGGGTTTTGAAGAACACCACACGAACATTTATCAGGAAAAGTTTGGTAGAAGATATCTTGCCTTCTAGAAAGGTATAGACGAGATGGTGTCTTGGATTTTTTTCAAGCCAAACCTTTCCATTATTTACTATGATGTTTTCAGAAGCTGTGTATTTGTCTGCAAGTCTCAACATTTACTCCCATCCACACTAGTCAGATTCATTGGTATTTTTTCTTCACTTAAATCTTCTCTCAAAGCCTTGTGCCATGGTCACCCATCTTTATAGCTGAATAGAAACCTGTCTGGACACTGTAAATATTTGCCCTTCTCCTAGACGGAGCCCAGCACCCTCACAGGAATCCCAGCCCCTGTAGCATAAGGAGAAAGAAGCTGTGACTGGAAAACCAATCAGACAGAAACCTTCCACTGAGAGTGGATGCTGTACTTATTTCCTTGGAGTGTTACCACAGTAATAACTCACAGCTATGTTCAGTGGAGCTGTGTAAAGCTTCTTGGCTGCTTTCAGGGTTTCATTAGAAAACTGCAACCACACAAAATTAATCAAATGTTTCAGCAGACCAAAATGTTTTAGTATTAAGACTCTCTGATGAAATTGGGGGGGGGGAATAAAAAAAAAAAAAATATTATTTTAAGTAGGAATTAAAGAACATATGATGATGTGTAACCATTTCAACTGTTAGCTTGTTTATCACCAGAACGTGTTAGAAATAGGCTTGAACTAGAAACTGGAATACAAATACTTGGTTTGAGAGCAGCTGGTGTTTAAAACTGAACCTCGAATTTCATTTTATAAATGAAGCCTCTCTGTAGTACTTGTCAAGCTATGGGCAAACCATCTAAGAACTTTGTTGATTTCTATTTATAGAAATATAGAACCTATTTATCAAATAAAATCTATGTATATTTACTGTGTTTAAAAGTGTAATTTTCATGCTCCTCCTCCTTGTCTCTCTTGCCTCTTATTTCTTCCACATTTGTTATTTTCCTCCAAATTCCTGGACAGCTTCCACCGGGGTGGAACAGATCTTAGTCCTTACATTTTCATTTATATTTTCCCCAGTCAATGCAGACACACCCTGACAAGCGATGCATCCAAAATACCCACTTGGCTCTTTATTTATTGCATGAACTGGAGAAACCTCACCCCTCTGTTCACCTTCCTAATGTAGCCAGTGAAAGAGCTGGCTCTGAATACCGTATTTCTTGAGATCTCCAGATTTTGCTGCAATACAAATAACCCATGAGTCCAAACCCAATCACACACTCCTAGAGAAGGAAGCTTGAATCATAAATCCTCAGCATTTGCACTCACAGTTTGTTTGCTTTTCTTCTCTCTCATAGATCACATGTTGTCTGCTGAATTCAAAGGTATTTTCCAAGTGGACATTTTTAGGTAGGCCAAGGAGCTCTTAGACAACACAGATAAACTAATTAACCGGGCATTTCATCCAAACAGAAGATGCGAGAGCAAGAGGTTTCGTTGTGTTCTTAATATGAAGAAGTATATTAAAGAACAAATTAAGGTACAAATACCATCCCAACTTCCAAGCCTGCATTTTGGTCTAATCTAAACAATCAGCAAGGTAACAGTCTATGGGTTTTGAAATGGTGAGGAATCACCTGCTAGAAAATGTGTTTGATCCACACATATAACTTGTGTTACCAGTAGTTGGAGATATGCAGTTGTGTTAAATGAGAATGCATACTGGTGTCACTGTAATGTGACACAACAGGATACAGATTCATGAGCTACTTTGTATTTAATCTGCACATTTGTGTCCCTGTAGTTATCTCACAATAGTTCCAAGTGACCTCTTTAACTTCACCCAAGTTCAGTTTTAAACATAAAGAAATTCTTGGCCAGCCTGTAAACTAAGGATCTGGCTTTCCTACCTCGGACTGTCTAGCAAGGATTCATTCAGTGATTCTGTAAATCATCTTGGAAGTTCTGGAAAAGCTCTGCTCTTGGGAGGTGGCAAGCTCCTTCCCAAGCAGGAGGTACTACAAGCCATACCTGTGTGGTACTTTGTCTCTGCATACTTCTCAGAGCAGGGACTAGTACTGGTGTTTTGAAAAAAAAAAAAAAAAAAAATCTATGAATCTTTTACATGGGATATTTGAATATAATTTCATTATTTGCATTAAAGAACTCAAAAACTGTACTGGTTCTCAATATCATAACAGCATTTCAAAATAGTCATATCTGTATATTTTCCAATAATTGTGTGTGTCTATTTGTGACTTCATTAAAAAAAAAAAAAAAGTAGTTAATTTAAACCAAAAATATCACAATGAGCATTTAAGTCTCAGATTCCAGTAGGAAGAAGTGTTCAGAGTAAGCAGAGGGAAACTCCAGTCATCTTGAAAAGGATTTACAACCAACAGAACTAGCATATGTTCTGGGAAATTGGATTAACTGATTTTCTCTTAAATAAAGACATCAAATCTACCTCTTGGCATTCCTACGGCACTCATCTCATTCTACTCTCATATAAAGTAACTAATCAGATTAAAAAGAGTTAAGCACAAATTCTAATGATACAGTGCACATCAAGTACTATGGTTATTTTATATTTTCATAATAAATTAGAACAGTTCAAATAACAGGTCTACGCCAGAACCTAGCTCTGTATTGGCCATCATTAAAAATCAAAATATCACACATTAACTATTCCCTTAGAGAAAAAGAAACCAATCAGGCCCTGAGACAACAGACCCAGATAATAAATGATGCCTATTCCTCATTCTGTCATGATTAGATTTCTCATTCTGTGGTCATTTCACTTGGAAAGCGAGCGACAGAAGCGCATTGCTTTGCCCCTGATAGGACAGGAGCTCTGGACTACTTCAGGAAATAAACCTTTGCAGATGAGAGAACACAAAAAAATAAGAATCAAGTGCGGAGCCTTTCCCCATTCTCTGAGCAAGGCTGACGTTGCACCCCACGCCAAGGCACAGGAGGAGGTCCTGGTGCCTGTGGGAGGCAGAGAGGCTGTTCCACAGCTTTATGTGCCCGGTGAGAAAGCCCCAGCTGTCTGCCAGCTTACACACGCACGCAGCCTGCCTTGCTCGGTAGGAGAGGCACCCACAGGAGGTTCAGAACACATCTTATAATCATGTGAGAGATTATTTCTCAGCTCTCCAGGACAGGTTTTAAGCCCACACTTAAAGCCACCTCTAGAAATCCCTCTCACACTAAAGAGAGCAACACCTGCTGTATGACTTCTGACCAACCACGCTTCAAGCACCTGAATTAAACATCAATTACTATGTCTAAACCAAATTCAAAGAATTGCCAAGAGCAGTAAAAGTTAATTAGGTAATTATAAATAAGGAATTGCAGCTTATTTTTCTGCAAAACCTTATAAATGGAGAAAGAAGCTACATGGACAGTCAGTGCTGATGGAAAGCAAAGATAGAGCAGATGTTACATTCTTCACAAAATACGTCAAGAATCTCCATATTCAGTCTAACAGCTTTTCTTAATGCATTCTCTTTACCTTAAGGATGGCACAGATAAAACTCAAGTGCTAGTCTTTGCATGCAGTGTGTTCATACAAGGTATAAGGGATGGACTAAATTAAATCTTTTACCTTTAAGCAAACTCACAAGTTGGTTTAATGCCTTAAATAGCAAACCAAATAAACAGGGAAAAACACCACAGCTAGTTTACTGAGGCACCAGAAAGGCATTTTAAAATTCACAAAATGGGGAAGAAGTAACAGTTGCTGTATCCATATTTGGATTAACTGTCAATTTTCCCTCTGGAAACCTCATCCTGTCCAACTCCAAATTAAGATGCTTCTGCAGCTTCCCATGCCATAATTGCTGAGTTGCCCAGTCTGATTAATTTATTCTCAGAATACTAATAGAGTAAGGAAGTGCTGTAATGCTCATACTGCAATTAGTCACTGCAGGTAGGTTTCAGGGGCCTAAACACAGGCATGCAATACCAGTCTAGATGTTCTGTCCTCCAGCTGCCAACCCCAAAAGGTGTGGCTGGATTACCCATACCTCCCACATGGTAAAGATCTTTACCTGCCTTTAAGTGCCCTGAGCAGCCTCACCTGGAACATCCATCCATGTACCCTCCAGCTCTGGGCCCAGAAGCCCCATAAAGCTCTAACCTGGGTATTCAGTCCTAGCTTAAGCCATGTTTAGGTTCTTGTTTCTTTTCCTGTTCTTAAGTGTTTTAATCTGACATCAGACCTGACTTACTGCCTTGCTTTTGCTTGACATCACTGATGGGAACCACAGCAGCTGCTGCTGCCACTGCTGTGCTCTCCCTGCATGTCTGCAGAGCTCTGGGACTGTGCCCTCCAGGCGAGCTCACAGCCTGGCCAGTGCTGTGGCTGCCCCTGGCTCCCTCTTTGTCTTCCCTTAGGAAATAACTCTGTTCTTATCCTTCTTCTATATTATTAGCACCATACAGATGGCTGAGATACACCTGCATACCTGAATCTTACCCAATAATCCCTTCCTTTGGTGTCTTTTTGTTGTTCTTTAGAAAAACAAGTACTAGTATCCTAGCTGCTCAAGTCCAATCGTATGCTCTCCATACCTCTGCTCACTTGCTGTCTAACTGTGGAGACACCTCAGCTTTCTAACTGGCTCCACTTTTGCTACTGAAGCTCCAGTGGCCTTCAAACAGGCTCAGAAGTCAGGTTTTAACAGAACTGAGTTACTAAATAACTAACCACACTAATACTAACCAGCACTACACAACTACCAGCACTGCCCATGGGGTTTCTTGGCTGTATTCCCACTAGACAGCATTTGGGGCACCCTGCTTACCAGGTACCACGATAGAGCCAAGATGCTTATGTCAGGGCTGTGGGTAGCAGCCTATTGCAAATCCTAACTGGTTTTGCAGGCCCTAAATTACATTCATCCATGGTTACACTGCAAGTGACAGCATAGAAAAATTAAGTCCTCTCCCTTGAGTGACAGGTTATACTGATCACTGAACCATACTTCTGTTTAGCTTCCTTGGCAGAAAATAAGCTTTTCCTTTCATTAACTGTCACTAAGTCTGAAAAGAAGGGGGTGGGAAAAAACAGGCTAACTCTGGGATAAGGGAATCATAATTCTGCTTTTGTGGATCACAGGATTTTTAGCATGGAAATTCTACTGGCTCATTTTTCTGTGCTATACTTGAGCTGCCAAGGAACAGGAAGCTCTGGGGACTGGATAATGGGGTCTTTTAGCACCAGTTCACTGCTGTGAATCCAGCTCAGGTCAACAATAACAGCAGTTCAGCTGCCCATGTTAGTTTTGGTGATTGCCTCAGTCCAGGGCTGCAGAGGATCAATAGCTACAAATAACCCATTACCACAACTGCCATTATTCAAATAAGATCACCAAGAACATTAAATATCAAACAAAAGGTGCAACAAATCTCACTTTCACTAACAGGTTAATTCTAAGACTAGAGCTAAGCCTATGAGTGGGGTTCCTATCAGCATGAAGACTATATGTATTTGTCCTTTCTCCAGTGTACCTACAGCGGAGCAGCAGTCATGACTCCATTACTTCAGTTTGAATGTTTTTGCTTAAATCAGAGTTTTATCTTACACAACCAAATATAGGTTTCTTTTCAGAACAAAGTTTTCTGTGACTAGGGAAAGCCTTATCTGCTAGCCTCAGTTTAAATTTATTGAAGGCTCTACTGATCTTAGGCTCTCTCAAGGTTTCTTTGGTCTCAGTTAAACTGTGAGGTAATAGACTCACAGTTAGGCAATATTAACTATGCCATTTAACAATAATACAAAAATAAATGGACAGACATAACCTCTGGATCTTTAAGAGCCAATTTCAGGCCACCTAGCACTACAAATACTAGAACTCCATTATAGTTCTTGTATAACATCATGACAGCACAAAGTTGTACAAGTACTTTAACTATCTTTTTTTTTTAATTGTTTGGCAGTCTTTTGAATATAGCCTTAACTCAATATATTTTGTCAATAATACTGGTTTAGGATATATAGAAACACCTTTGTCATTCTCAGCCTTCAACTATCAGGATGTACTCAACTACAGTACCAGCTTCTTTAGCCTGGGAAAGCATTCTGAGTTCTACAAGCAGAGCTGAATAATGGCACTGCTCTAAAGCCATGCCCACCTTTGCATGGGCAAACACTAAAGGGCAAGAGGGCAGGAAGTTAAGGTTGAACATTTTAGATCTATAATAATAAGTTCCAGTGCAGCCACCAGAGAGAAAGACACATTACGTCTTAACTTGATCTCCCTAACCACCAAGACTAAACTCTGGGAAGGCAGCATTAGCAGTTCCAAGGGGAAAAAGAGCTTTGCACTTCTGCTAGAGTGATCCTGTCTGACCTAATTAAATGATCTGCATTGACAGACTTGTGGGGAAAGTCTCACTGTATGCTCCCAGCTGGAGGATGAAAACGCAACTGAGGCCTGCTTGGGGGAAATAATGTGGAATTGTCTCCCGGGGAGCTGGGATGTGTCTGATGCTTTTAAAAATGCAGGAGCAGCAGGTGAAGATAAGATCTAGGGAAGCATCAGATTCAGTTTTAGGAAAAGCCAGTGACCCAGTTTCTGCTTAAGATAAAGGTATCACCTGAAGGTCTAGGCCCTCCTCAGAGCACAAACCAATGAAAACCAAAAAGGAACATTTCCTGCAGGAGAAAATGGTCCTGAAACCGAATATGAAGCCTTGAATGCAAATAAGCTACAGCCAGTAACATAATGAGTAGCTGAAATGAGAGCAAAATGAGCAAATGATAGACTAATTATGATAGAATATGAAGAACCACCAGGATCAAGCCCTCAGACACTGTAAGCCATGAAAAGCACAAGCCACTTAAATGCAGAGACTTTTCATCTGCTATCTCCTTTCCCTGAGCTCTTGGAACCACTTTGCACTTTTCCTCTGTTGCTTTTCCCTCCTGAGCATTGACTGTCACTTTTTGAAATATTGTCCTGCAGTCCCAGAAAGGGATGCTCAGGCTGGGATATTTAGCCTGGTGTAGTGGTGCACACTATTTCTCTTCCTCAGAGGTGTTGAGTGCTGGGAAGTCCACAGATAGGGATGGTTTGGGGTTTGTTTTTTTTTTTAATATGCCCCGATATAGTTAGAGGATTGATAGAGATATTTAGATCATGCAGCTTTTCAAGTGCCATCCCCACCTGCCTGGTAGTAACAACATTCAAATAAGTCTGTCAGTGATTTCAGGCAAGAAAATGTTCATCTTTTGTATCAGTGTCTTGGTCTCATCAGTTAACTCTGTCAGTTGGATCATTTAGGAAACATTTTGCAAAATACTGCAAATACCACAATCTCCTCAGACTGAGATGCACTACATCTGCTTGTCAAGTGTTGTAGAACACTGACTCTTTCCTACCCTCTATACAC
>NW_008614479.1:0-51329 GCF_000691845.1 Merops nubicus | reverse complement strand
AAAATGTTCTATTCATGACTTGATGATTTTTTTTTTTTGGGTACTGCAAGAAAGAGAGTGAAAGAAATGAAACTACACTCAACATGATTCACCAGATTTAAAGGTATCTACTGTAGAACTGAGAGTGTGGAGCTGTAATCAGTTTAGTCCATCAGTATAGTAGCTCATGGGAGCTCAAATCACATGGCAGCCCAACAAAGACTATACAGCTTTTTCAAGGTTTGTATTACTTACCATTCTTGTACTCATTGTGATGTAACACTGAGAAACAGATTTATGTTCAAATATATGATCATAGAGCTGGCTCAATCTATAATTTATGTGCAAACTGAGGTTTTCTGTGAACTTTAAATGAACAGCACGACGTTACATTTGGTAGCATTTTTGTCTTGTGCTAATGTCGCCCTGAAACATAAGCTTCTTCAAGAGGTCTCCAAGTTTCAACTGTCACAAATTTGAAGATCAAAACCTCAGTACATATGCAGATTGCACTCATCTAATGACCTTGCTTTTTAACTGTATTCTCAAGTAGACGAGTAAAGCCCTAAATCTCATTACATATCTAAACCTGCACTGTAATCTAGATGATAGGCAGATGCAACCCTTGCCATCAGGTTATACATTCAACCAAAAGAAATTCATGTGCATGAACCTCAAATGATGAATACAGGCTATTGTTCTTCAAAGAAAAAGCCTCAGGATGAAAAATTTACATATGTATATGATGCTTTACCTCCTGACTGCACTCTGTATGCACACAGATCTGCAGGATGTGCATCTGTAGCTTTAAGGTCTTTTTCTATTGATTTGATTGTCCAGTTTATCATAGTTCTTCTAACATTCCTTTGTTTTAGGATTTTAAAATTAATTAGTTTACTCATTTTTTTAATACCTAGCTAAAACACAAGTTCTCAAAACCATAAGGGATGTGCCATCAGTGGAAAAAAGGGCAGACATGAATATGATTAATGAATAGCTCATTAAACTGACAATGAGAGGACTGGAGCAGAGCTCTCAGTTGTGTTTCTGTACTGCCGCCGAACCTATTGCAAATCAAATTATTCCTCTGTAACTCTTCCTTTTCTATTCCTTCTCTTTTGTTTTGCCATCCAGTCTCAAGGTTTCTACTACTGCTTGCATGAAGAGAACTGGGGACTACAGCACCCACAGCATATTACAAAATGACTGAGCTACAAAACACAAAGCTATTGTTTTCATCACAGTTATGGTTTGTGTTTTTTTCTTTTTTTTGCAATATTATCCACAAAGTCAAAGGAAGCAAATTGAAAGGCTCTCTCCAAGTCCACTAGGTTTTGTTTCAAATGAAACTGAGTACAAAAATTAGACCCACCTTTTTGTTACTCTAAAACACAGGACTGAGCAGAGAGCTGAGAGTTCTCTTTCAGTGCATGCTGCAGCTGACTAAAAACTTTACAGTGAATCTCCACTTGATCACACTATTTCCAGGCTTGTTTAGTGGCTTTAAACTTTTTCCCAGCTACAAATTCTTCACTCTCAGTGATTCAGAATTTGTGCTTCCCTTGATAACATTCCCTAGATCTAGAATTGGAATGATGATGACTCTGTCGGTGTCAGCACCACTGGCCACCCAACTTCTAGGCAGCCAAGTCTCCCTTAGTAGTTCTGCTTGATTAGTGCTGGAAGGAGTAAACTAAACAAAATTTGAATGTGCCTAAACTGGGAAGAGTGAGACTATAGTGGTTCTGTATTTACAGCAAGTAGATTAGTTGAGTGGGAATGCCATCTTATGTAGCCACTCCTCTGTTTGCTGCTGTTGCACCTGACTAACTTAAGTAGAATTATTCAATTAATATTCAATTAATAGACTCCAGAAAAAAAACAATCTGGCTCCTACTAGTGCTTATGCTCTTCAATTACTAGCAAAATCCAAAACTGTGTACAAAAATCCACACATATGGTCATGTAATATTCAATGTTTTCATTTTCCATGAGAATCATATTTTTATTTCTCTTTATAATGGCAATAGCTACTTCCAGATCAGACAATCCCCATCATTTAATGACAAGCTCGGTTAAATACCTGAGGCCATGCCAAGAGCATCAACTCCTCCAGCCAGTCAGCAAATGCCAGGAAATACCTGTCCCTGAAAGTCATTATCCTTACATATGAAGTATGATATACAACCATAGAAAGAGAGGATGGCGTTATACTTGCTTACAGAACTCCAGCTTTGAGTTTATGACCTGCTAGTTTTTAAAATAAGTGTTACACATTCTATATGGGCATATATATCATGAATCTGCTCCTTAGCTAGAGGTAGAAGAGAATAAAGCATTATTTTTTATTAGGGAATTGCTCCTTGGGTGTGACTTCAGGTAAGACCAAAGTCCTTATCTTGAGAATGAAACTGCAACAGAAATATATTATATTAATGATTTTGACTGGCTTCTCATATTCTGTGGGTACAGATGATATGGTGCTGGCTTTAAGCTAAGAAATAGCCCTTTTCTTTCAAATACTGTTATTCTGATCCATGGGAGCAACTGATCTCAATGCATTTTTAATTACATGAGCAGGGTGTAAGCAAAACATTCTCCTTTTTTCTCCTGATTTTTGACTCAGATGGCTTCCATCATTGCTTGCAGGCTGCATGAAATAAGCTAACTGTATTAATACTTAGCATGTACCATAATGTTCACAAACTTACTCTCTGCTCTTGCGCAGCAGTCGGAGAAGTTGCAATTGGAAGTGATCATTGGTGGGAGAATATCAGCTACATCTCAGCTGTGTGTACACAGCATAGCTATAGATTTTAATTTTCATTACACACTAGTGGATTTGAAGATCCCCAAATATTGAACAGTTACAGTAATTACATGAAGTCCAAAGAAACTATTTTACTTAGCAAAAACTACAGTGTTGCATTAACAGAATACTTCTGTATGTAATTAAATACAGGAGTTTGCTCCCAGTTTAACAACATGAAACCTTAACACATTTTAGCATTATTCAACAAACACTACTTATCCAAAGAATTAAAATACTTTACTGAGATATTTACAGTAACTTCCCACAGAAGCACAGCTGCTAGGTAGCATCTTATTGCCTATATTCACAGCTAGAAAGCAGATCCAGGAGTTTGTGGCACTATTATTATGTGAAAATGAAAATAACAACTGCTATTTTTGTGGTTCCACATAGGATGCAACACCAGCTATTATAAAAGGGTTCTGAATGGATCCTCGTTGGCTCTGCAGCATTCCAAAGGGGTGGCCTAATCTGCAGGCACCCTAAAGCACAGCTGAATTTGCAGTCCAGGACTCTGCATCACCATCTGTTCAACATTCTGAACTGCCAGGCTCATCTTCTTCCAGCCCAAAAATACATTTTTTATGGCATAAACTTATTTTTCTATGAGCAATTAAGACAGCTCCAGGAGATGGATTATTACAAGATGCACTTAAGTCACTGAAATGTTAATTGCATATTCTGGACCAGCCAGAAGAAAAAAAGTCCATTTTCCAAAGTTTAACTGATTTAGAAGGCCTGGTAAAACCAGTCCAACCTACTGTCCTCAGTAAAACAAATCAAATCCTGCACTCCTAGTTCCACAAGTGTGCACTTTATCACAGCTATATATGAATATGCATGCAGCTTATAAAATTACTGGCGTATAGTAGTAGAGGTAGCAGAAAATCATTCAGCATGCTTCATGGAGAGTTGTAAATACACATCACCCTCTATATCTTGGGAATAAAGAAGCTGGGGACAGAAATGGACTAATACGTGCTGGACATTGCTGCACTGTTTCTGTTACCCCAAATCAGAGACCATTATCTGTTTCACTGAGATTAACTTTTTTTCAGTGTGTTTTGCTGTCTAGCTGACTTCTACGTTAAGCCTTCATTTTGTTTACTCAGTATTCATAAATCAGAATGGTGCCTGTGTGAATGAACTCTTCCTATGTTGTGTGTTATCAACTGTGGGGAGATAAAACAAAACAATTAAGAGAAAATTCTACCTTCTATCAACACGAATGCTGTAGCCACTCTTCAAGTACCATCCCTCCAGTACTAAATTCCAGCTGCCTGCTTTCTTACAATTTCATTCTAAGGAATTCATCATGATGAAGATATCAAGCCCCGAGGCAAGTTTCTGCACTTCTGTCCTGTGTCAATGAGAAGAGGAACAAACTGTTGATGTAGAATTGCTCAACGTGATGCAAAGACCTGGTGGAGAATGCAAGTGGTTTCTGATACAGAGCCTGCAGCACACCTCAGTGTAACAGACCAAGACCAGGTATCTCAAAGGCACATTCTACAGTCAACAGCTCTGTTAATTGTGACACTTGTTCTCAATTCCACTTAGAGCTGCCACTTAAGCTGCTACTTACAACTGTAACTCCATTTAACCTGCTCTCTTCAGCTGAGAGGACAAATTCCCTATTTTCTCTACCTGTAGTACATGGAACTTTAGTCTTTTCTTCTCTGGATTCAGACCAAACTCAGAAGATCACAGCAACTGGAGAGACTTTCAGTACTTCTGGGGCTAAATATCATGGGCAGCTCATATACCATTAGCATTCTGTAGCTAATTATTTGGTAAGGGACAACAGCAACATATAAAAGAACATCATCCACAAGTAATCCACTATGAGATGTTCCCTTTCTGTATTTATTTTTTTCTGCATCTCTGGTCTAGCACAGTCTTGTTTCCCAGGAAGTCCTCATTGGAGAAACACCCACACCTTCCCATGACATGGCCCAAGTGGCAAGGACGAGTAGCACCTCACACCAGCTGCCCAGAAGCAAGGAGCAACTGGCTCTGGGACAATTTACCAGATGTGACTACAACACCAGCTCATAGAAGCTCTGGCTCCTGAGTAACCTCACAGCCAATGTGGTAGAAAATCAACAAGGAATCCAGTGGATAACTGTCAAGAACTTGAAAAAGATTTAATAAAACTTCCAAAGAATTTGCTTCCAAAGAACAGACAAGTATTTTCCAGTCAGATCATGCTACTTAGGAAGATTACCAGGGGTGGCTTTTCATGCCCTGACCCTCCTTTCCCCACAGGGCCTTTGTGTCATTTCCCTTTGGTTTCATAAAGAAAATTCCAGACTGTTTTATACCCAACATGCAGATAACACACCACCTTCTGTAAGCCCTGATGTAAAGCCCAGGTCACAGCTCTGGTTTGATCTCTATTTCTCCCTGTCTCTTTTGGCTGTGCTAATGCAATGCACATATACAGTGCTCCTCCCCCCTTCCCAGTGGATGACGGAGTTGGGATCCAGCCAGTCAGAGCTTGCAGGCAATTGCAGAAGTGATCTTTGCTTAGTGCTTTTTTTCTAAAAGTATATAATATTGTACAAATGCCATTTTTGTATATCATGCTAAAAACACAGCCTGGAGCAACTGGGTGATAAATGGCTCCCTTTTTTTTCCCCCCTTAATTTGGAAGTCAAAATTAATATGTCACCCCCTTCCTCTCCTTCCAAGCAATATCCATTTCACTTAAAATATACTATGGCTTTATTGTCATTTCTAAATCACCCTTGGCTATCAGTCCTCACTTCAAGTATTCAGTGATATTAATCAGTTCCTTTCATGATCTACACAGTGTTTGTTCTAGAAACCATTACTGTTATAGCTTAGAAACCTACTTCAAAAGGGTTTTTTACTTTTTTTTTTTTACTTTTAGCAAAAGTACTTCCTGATGGCTTCCACCAAGTTTAAGATTAAAAGATTAAGACTACTAAAGCAAATAGAATAAAGAAAGCAGTGCAAAGAGGGAGAATAGTATGTAGCATAGCTTTAATAACAAAAATAAGGGGCTTTCTAATAAGCCTGTTACTCTTCATAGAATCAGTTTCTAAAACCCAAGTATCATCTACCGGAAACCCTTGTACAAAATGTAGCTAACATCAGACCTGAATAGTTAGGAAAGAAGTTAAATCTAATGTGCTTTTTATCTACAATTTGCTTTCATTTTCCATGAAACTTTCCCTCCATTAACAGCAGTTTCACAGGCTGAAAGACACAATGGTACAGTAGTATTAGCTATCATTTTAAAACAGCCCCAAACCAAGATGAATGAAAATACTTAGCTGTATCAATCACGCTGAAAAGATAGTTACATTGTAATCATCCTTTTCTAATACCAGATGCCTAAAATGAGAGATGAAAGAGTGGCCACTCTTCATAACATCCTTCTTCCAAGTGCCATAAAACAATCATAACATCCTTCTTCCAAATGCCACAAAACAATCAGGACTATCAACATATTGACCAAATACTTAACAGCAAAACAGCTCAAAGGACCCTTTAAGCAAAACAGCCAACACCAGAGACCCATAGATGCTTTTCTAGATCTTCGACTCTCATCATCTTAAAACAGACATTAACACACTTGTGCAAGCACCTGTCTTTAGGACTATGTAAAAAGTGCCAAGTTTCTGTTTGCATTAAATATGCAAAAGAGAGAATAGAAAATTACCAAAACGTCTGATTTCAGAATACGGTGAGAGGCAAGCCAGCACCTTTTGAAATGCAGACTGATATCACCTATGAAAGAATCTCTAGAGTATTTGTTCCATCACATCAAGACAAAGTTTACAGTGTGAACACCAACAAGCTCAGTTACACGACCTGAAGGCCACCTTAAACCCCATGAGCAGGTTAGGGTGCACTTCCAAAATCTTGTGTTTTGAACACTCAAGCCTGTGCTGTTAGAAGTTCCATCAGGGCAGCTGGAAGAAGCAAGTGAAAAATAATGAGCTCCTCCATCCTCATCTTCCTCTCAGTACACAGCGAGAAAAGTTCTCAGTGCACTTGATTGAACTAAATTAGTCCTTCAGTGACAAATTTATTCTCTCAGGTTTTTACTACTTCTGTGACAACTTCCTTTGCTCTAAAAATACAATTATTAGAGCCAGGAAGGGAAAAGCTTTGCAGTTACACTGAAATGTTCAGGTTTCATATTCTTCCTTTCTACAGGGGAAATTCTTTTCCCTTACAGAGTTTCCAGAGAAGTAGCAGGATCAGGTTTTGAGAATAATCCAGTGCTGAAGATGCCCACTAAGTCTCCACCCTGAAATTCTGTCAGAGTGTCCAACAAACACTCATTACCAGATCAAGTCCTTAAATATTACAAACATTATACTAGGATTCAAGGTTTGCTAATGTCAGAGAGATGTCCAAATGGCTGTAGGCTTCTCCAAATGCAGATCAGCCTGCCAACTATTAATTTACTATGATTTAACTTACATTCTTTTTTTTAAAAAAAAAAAAATAAGACCAAACTTATTTCCACAAACACTTTATGTTTGTTTCTAGCAATTTTTAGCAATGGATTTAAGACAACCTGAGGAGCTGCTCCACTGAGCTAAGGCTGACTCTTAGTGGAAAGTGTTTGCAGAATGGAAATTATTTGACTTGACTTCAGCATTTTAACTTTACTGTTTGAACAATGTTGTTGCACTGTGAACACAAGATATTATGGATACAAAATTGAAGAAATCCTATGATGAGCAAAGCTCAGGTTGGGCATTTCCATAGCATTGTCAGATTCATGCTGCTGAATTGTTCTGGGGCCTGTAAAAAGAATGCTGTATATCTCCTGAGAAAAAAATGATAACACCACACATTATCTAGGGGAATAAAAACAGCCTAAATTGCAAAATACTGCAAAGATCAAAGAAATGACAGAAAATGGAAAGCAAGAAAGATTCACATGCAGAACAGCAGACTAAGAGCTGGGCGAGGGAAAAATAGAAACATGATCTTTATATAGTAAATTAATACAGAAAAACAGAGCAGCTACATATAGCATAAGACTGATACTAGATGATTAATGTTAATAAAGAGAAAAAGCACATTTGAAACACCTACCAAAATTTTTATTAATTAGCATTACTGATCATATCTGGCCCACAGACACCCTAGGTATCTCACAAGGCCCTTAAGACTTGTGAACTCTGTGTTCAAGAACTTTGCAAAGCTGACATGATAGACACATGAACTTAAAACAACTGAAGTATCTCACTGATAAGACTTCCTTGCCTCTGTAAAATCACAGGCAGTTTGGTGAGCAAAATTATTTCACTGTAACATTTTAATTAGTTTACCTCTTCTAAAGCTTTGACAGATGTGGATTTAGAGAGGGATTTCAATGGGAGTGAAATATCTGGCAAGTAGATACTGCATCTAATGAATTTGGAATGTAATGCTCATTGGTTCGCCACAGGACAAACTCCTGAATCACACTGCAAAACTCAAAAGCAGTGAAAAGAAACCTGCTGGATTTGTCTTTTTTTTTTTTTTTTAATGTCCTCAATTTTCAATAAGCTATTATAATTTCTCAAACTCAACAACTGCCTATGTTCAACTTAAGTGCAACAATTATAAAATCATAGTAGCAACAAGATGTTCTGTGGCCTTAACATCCCTGCACCGAGCTCTGGGCTTGTGTCTACTTCCCATAAAATACCTCTGTTGCTGTTTCTGGTCAGCTCAAGTCTTCTCCAGCTGTCTAGAGACTGAATCCCACATGATGCCTCTCAGTTTTACTTGCACAGGCCATGAAAGGCAAACAAGGATGGGATCAATGGTTACATTAGAAACCAAAAAGAAGCACTAGTCCATAGGTAAAGCAAACATATACTAGGAATCCATTTTGCAGAATTAAGAGCTACAAGTATAGGCAAATGTTGCAAATCCCCTTTCCAAACACTTGAAAATGTTGCCAGAAAAAGGAATATATATTCCCTTTTAATGGAAATTTGAGCTACATACTGTGACAGATTCCCCCTGCTATGGCTACACACACCTCCTATAGTTTTTTAAACCTTTTCTTCTTCTCTCCCTCCCTACAGGCTTACTAAGATATAACAGGAGACCAGAAAAACTGGGCTTAAGTGCTTATTTTTGAAAACCTCAAGGGTGAGTGGATTTTCAATCTTAAAGTTAGTTTTATAAGAGCTAAACACACATTGATACAAAGCTGTAAGCATGTGTGTGAAGACCAGCTCTGCTCTCTCTGTCAGCAAGTGTGAGGCTTTCTCAGACCATTAAAATACCCTTTTTTCCTTAACATTCCCTTTCTGCATTGTCCTAGAGGCAGGCATGATGTGTTTTTTTGTCTAATAGACAGTTTAAAACTACCTCCCATTTCTCAGATCCACAAGCCTGGGGGTGCTCTTAACAAAATGAGATTTTTCAGCTGTCACTTAGTAGCTGGATGTAAACCTGACAACTGGGAACCTAACTGCTGTTACCTGCCGCTAGCACCACAGGAACAGTTGTCAGACTGCAAAAACTAAGTGATTTAAACCAATAATTGTTTCCAAACTCTGGTTTACTCCATTTTCAGCAGCCTGACACCTGTTGCCACAGCAACAATCAGAGACCAGAGTAGTAGTGAAGTCAGACTCCCCCATTTGCTCACTACTGCTCTGTACAAGAGCAGGACCACGAAAGTGCAGCCTCTGAAGGTCCATATTCCATTCCAGCTGGTTCCTCCTGCAATTCCATTCCCTTCTAAAACCAACCACCTCAAGCAATGGGAGACAATACCATTTTACCCAGAGGTTCCAGGATTTTTCCAGTTCACATCACATTAACAACAACAATATTTAAAGTGTCCTCGCTATTGATTCTGCCTTCAGTAAGAATCATCAACACGTTATTTACCCACACAGTCATAAAACTGAGCTAAACTGCCTGCTTCTTATATTTAAGCTGGATTTCCAGTCCCAGCTTGCATTAATGAATTTCAGGGTATACAATAGCACAAGCAATATAACACCCTCCATAGAGCCACCATCTTCTCACAAGGTTGGAAGAGTATCTGCCTCAGCTGGGGATTTCCTCTTGCACGGCTTACTCTGACTCTGCTTCAAACTCCACGTGCCATCAGCTGCTGCTTTTCATTATGCTCATTTTGTACAAGTACTTTTGAACAAGTCAGCAACAGAGTTGAGTAAACAGAACTTAGAACAAGTAGTTTACAGGACAGCAAAAAGGATGCGAGCCGTCACTATCGCCAGGGAATGAAACAGATGCAGTTATCCAGAGTGCAAATTAATAGTCTGGAGTCAGACTGACCTGAAATTCAGATGCTGGCCCTGGAATAGTTTCTGCTAAGCACAACCACTTCAATATCAAAGGCTTTAATTTATTTAAATATTCATTAAGTCAATCTTAAATATTTTAAATTCTATATGACAGCAATTATTCTGGTCTTTTGATCACAACCTTTTATTTTTTTTTGCCATCATATTTCCATAAAGCCTCAAGAGATTTGTAGCTACACTTCCAGTGCTCAGTTAGCACAGTGTTGATTTAGAAGAGCAATACCAGAGGCAAAATCCACAAAGCTGACAGGTAATGCTTATTTTCTTTAATAGCTGCTACTTGTTGGTGAACTAACACTGGGAAGCAATTGGATTGCAAACATACTACAGGCAATTAAAAATACAATGCAATGTCTGACAGCCTTTAAAGTATACTTGGGGCACCAGTTGCAACTTGAACACCAGACTGCCTGTAGATCAACATCACTCTCTTTCTGCACTGGCCAGAAGTGCAGGCAGAGAGTCCCTGCAGCACGACACCCAAACACCATTCAGTCCCTACTCAGCCCTCATCAACCACGTCAATATACAGTAAATGATTCAAGGTCAACAGCTACTGTGACTTAATAGGTTATTAAGTACATCAGCTCCAAGACATGACTGAATGCTTGTTGTTAGCTCCCCCCAGCCTGAAGCTCCATGGATTAGCTTATACCACCCTCACAACCGAGACAAGAGCATGTCCATGGTGACTACAGGACCTGTGGTGAGCATGTCAGCACACAGGCTCAGTGGGCAGACAGCAGGATGTTGTGCTGTGGGAACTCATTTTCTTTTGATTGCATGTCTATACCCTGCACAGCACACGGACCTCACCAGAGCCACCAGGTGGAATCACAGAGACCTTGCCATGCACACTTTGGGCAGGAAACCAAGAAACTTATTAGTTGGGGAGAGATTTTTTTGATACCTGGACTATTTCCATTCTGACAAATCAATGACAGCTGCATTATGTCTACACTAAGCACCTGGGGAACTCACCCCCAGTTTCTTTTTAGGATGCTTAGCAACAGAGTGGGCATATTTTTTTTCTCAGATATTTTTTCCTCAGCAGTAAAGATTTTAAAAGATACTTATAAAAGTTCCCCATGTTTTCAACATGGATTACATTGTGCACTTCACAGACACTTGCTGTCACACTTTCATGCAGCTTGCCAAAAGCTTTAAAAGGTCTCTGGCTTTGTGAACTCAGGTTCAACTAATTAAAGCAAGAGGAGAATTCTGAAGTCATGAAAACCTTAAGACATCAATAAAACATGAAGCCTAGCAGGTCAGTCCAGAAGTCAGCAAGTCCATTTGACAACCACTGAATCACAACAATGTCTAATAGCAATGGGAGCTTGTGGCAATAACAAGAAGAAAGGTCCACTCACCTCCACACTCATTGCAGAACAGAGAGAGGTACCCAGCTTGTCCTTCATCACTGAATCGTAAAGACTAAGATGTCCCCTGAATGGGCATTTCTGTAAGACACATTTTCCACACCATTCTGCACCCACCAGCATGCCCCAGTAAACAGAGCACTGGGATGGTAGGCAGGAGACCGAAATTCTCTTCTTTGCTCCAGCTCTTTAGTTGAGTAACACTGGAAAAGCCACCAACTTCCTCCAAGATCCTATAAATGATATCGAGCTTTGCAAAGTGAGGTTAACTGATGGAAACAAATCTAAGTGTCATTTTCATGTGTTTTGTTGCATACTGAGAATCAACTCAATAACAGGAAAAATTATCCTCTCGGAGATTGTTGTGGTATCCAACTGTCTCCACATGGAACTTATTTTAATTGCAAATTTTGAAGGGCAGGAACTTTCCTGCAGCTCACAATCTGAGCACAACAAATAACAATTAGAAACACAATAGGCTACATTACCATCTACTTCTCCAGCTCAGCTACTGAATAGCAAGAGGAGGGGAGCTGTTCTTATTTGCTCTGTGGTGAGATCTCTCCAACTCTGCCCGAACCAAGCCAGAGCCTGTGTGGGTGTGCACGCAAGTACAGCTGTCTGTCATACGGAGGCACTGTCGTCCTACAGAAACTCACTAGGAAGCATCCTCTAGGGATGCTACCAGCGTGGACAGCTGCCCCTGGCTTCCTCTTCCCGTTTTATATTGGCTGTACAACTCACCTGCCTTTCTCCCAATATGAGCTTTTCAGTCCTGTGAAGAACTTTGTATTGCTATTTATATCCTGGTATTTTCCACAGGTTCTAACAGGTCTTGTTGTACCAGATACTGTACAGACACAGCAAAGGCATCCTCTGGCCTTAAGGAGCTCCTGATCAAAACAGACAACACATAAATGGGAAGAAAAAATCTTATTTAGAATGGCAACTTACATTTGTTATCTTTGTGTTCCACAATTTCCTTGCTCACTCAGGCATCCGCTTTGTATGACCTCGAGCAGGACTATGTCAAACAACACCACTTGAGTTGGTGCCAGCACATTCACAGAGCCAAAAGCAGCACCTGCAGGGTGGTACCTGCCTGGGACCCATTGCTGTGGGGTTTTGCTACAGCAACACCAACGGTCTGTCAGCACAGGTCAGTGCTTTCCTCCCCCAGCACAGCCAGGCCTAGCAGCAGCTCAGAGCTCTCTGCCTGGTGCACTGGGTTTGGTATGAGCATGGCCAAGGGTAGGAGTGATTCACCCACACCCCAACAGTGTCTGAGCTGAATGATCAGTCATCAAAACAACCACAGGTTCAAACTCTGGGTACAGGGAAGAACATGGAAATAATCACTTACAGTTATTCAATGACAGGCTGTGAGAGCTGGGGTTCTTCAGCCCAGGGAAGAAAAGGCTCTGAGGAGACCTTATGTTGGCCTTCCAGTACCTGAAGGGGCCTGCAGGAAAGCTGAGGAAGGACTGTTTACATGTGTGTGTATGTTGAGGGGCAGTGGTCTTAAAGTAGAGCAGGAAAGAGATAAATCAGGCATTAGGAAGAAGTTCTTTACCACAAGAGCATTCGAATAGACTGGCCAGAGAGGTGGAGAAGATCCCACCCCTAGAGATGCTCAAGGTCAAGTTTGATGGGTCTCTGAGAAACCTAATCTAGTTGAAGATGCCCCTGCTCACTGCAGGGGGGTTGGACTAGATGACCCTTATAGGTCCATTCCAGCCCAGGGTATTCTATGATTCTATGAAAGAGAAGAAAAGGAGATGAAGAAAGACAACTACAATTTAAGAAAATTTTAATTTCTTAATGCTACCTGGATGCTGCTTCAATAAAAATCACAATGTAATTAGATATTACCAGATTAATGTTTCTTGAGAAAAATACTGTGTTGTTAATTTTTAAGTTTGACTTCACTGAGCAGCCCGTGAGGCAGTTATTTGTTCTTTTTTTCTGGTAGGTTATGAGCAGAATTACTACCTGTTAGGAAAATGTCACAGATTATGAGGTGGGAGAAACAAAATCTTATCTACATACACATTACATTGCTTAAGAATTTATCTTCTTGGGGCCCGGACCATGTATGTGCTCTTTAGCTAGCATCCATAATGACAGGCACGAGCCTTTTATATGCTGCTATAACATGTCTATTTATTGTAAGGAATTCAGTAGAGATAGATCATTAAAAGAGCACCTGCAAGGAAGCCCTGAGAGACCAAAGTATGCACAGAGAGCTCACAGAAAACACAGGAGATGATGCGAGGAACCAGCAAATGAGCAAGAACGCTGATGGAGCAGAGGGAGGCTCTTCTGCTCAACAGCACTTCTATGTTTTGCATTGACATTGTCCCAATAGGAAAAAAAAAAAAAAAAGGCTTTAATCATCATGGCCTTGGAGTCTGTGCTTGGCTCTCCTATCACCTTGTTCCACTGACAGTGAGCAACTCGTTTCACTTTGCTGGGAATTCAAAGCGTGGGCTGGAAATGGCACGATGTGCATCTTAAAACCAGAATTACAGGGACAGTGCAGGGAAACCTTGGCCAGTATAGTCCAAAAAGTCTGTCAGTTCTCTCTATAAAACGATGAGCCTCTTTGCAAAGTTACAACACTCTGCAATGCTACTTTTTTAAAAACTGTTGCAGATACACCAGTGAAAAATTGCTTTAGTATTTTAACTAACAAAATCTAGAAACATCAGTGTTGCTTACAAGCCAGTTAAAACTGATGCAGTTTTATTGGAAACAAATGACTTATGTGTTGCTTTCTCCTATGAATAGGCACAGCAAAGTAATTATCAGCTTTGTCTGTTAACAACATCCTGCTGATGAGCACAAACCACTATAAAGCCTTCCTCAGTAAGAGCCATTCCAGCACAAGAAATGGGGCGTTTCTTTTCAGTCCCCATATTGCAGGTGGCCTGCTTGTCTGAAGGAATGCCTCTCCAAAAAAACTCTTGCACTTGGTGGGCTGGGGATTTTTCCCACATCATCAGCTGCTAAAATCTAATTCTGTTTTGTTGCTTTGCAGTGGAAACAAGGCAACACAACGCCAGATCCAGGAGAGCCAGATGACTCAGAAGAGTGGATAGCCTCAAACTGTGGCATCCCGCCAGGCTGCTTGAGGAACTCGGAGCCAGTCTGGCAGCTTGAAGTATCCATCCTGGATTAGGCTGTTATTCTGGCAAGTCTAAATGTTTGCCCTTAGAGAGAAGCACCAAATTTCAGTAGGAGATAAACCCTTCCTTCTTGAAACAGCTAACAAATTGTCCTTCATTAGGTGAAAAATCCCCTTCCTGACTTCAGCCCTAGATCACTGGGGCCTGATTTTTATACTTAATCTCAAGTAATTGTACATTGTACTGATCAAAGGATTCAGAAATCCTCTCAAAATCCTACTACATTATTTGTTTGAAAATGAAAAGTTACATGCTGAATACATACCTCATTTCTTCTGGCAACCAAAAAGATTACCCATAGATTGATGTGCCAGAATAAGTAATTCCAATTATTCTCTTACTACTGACCATCTCTCAGACTTCATGACTCTAATGGCCATAGAATACAGGTTTGCACTGAGGAGTCTACAGCTTGTCCTGTGAGGAAATTAGCACGCAGCTCAGTATCTCCCCATGGGCACAGTGATGGTTCCAAGCAAGTACAAGCAACTCACTTCCCCTTCAAAGAAAACAAAAATAGCTGCTATCAGGCACTCCTAGTCCTGCTAAGATTAATAGACATCCAGGCTGGAAGGTGGTAGAGAGGAGCTAATGCACTCTAAATTTACAGTCTGTTGTCCTGAACACAAATTTCCAGCTGGAAACAAAGCTCCAGATGTCGTAGTCAATTTGTGTATATCTGACCACATACAAAATCAAGAAGAACAAGAAGAGGGAGAACAGTGAGCAATTTTCACCACATCTCCCCACACAAAAACTACAGAATACCATATGGAGCAGTTTTAAAACTAAGAACAGGAGGTGGGTTTTCACCCAACATAATTTTATTATGGAACTCTTCACTATGTAACATTGATGTCAACAGGTTTATATGATTCAAGAAAGATATAGATAAGCTCCTGGCAGAAATTACTAAAGATTATTAAACAACACTTTGATACAAGAAGGTGCAAAAGTGAAGAATTTCTGTATCTTTGTTATTACACTTCCTTCTATGAATCCACTTACACATACCTTTGACCTGGCTTCACACAGGTTCTTGGGGATATTTACCGTGCCTCACATCAGGAATTCTCAGGCTATGGTTTGTGAGGCTGTACTATGGGATCCCTGCCTCATTCACAGGTCCCACACTTAAAGCTATCCTTCCTGATAAGGTACTCCTTCTGTATTTTATGCAGAACTGTGGATTCACCCTTGATAAGTGACCCAATAAACCAGAGCAGTGCATAAAAATCACTGCACTAAGCTCTGCTGCTACATAGTGATTCACACACACACAAAAAAAAGAGCAAACCCAAAAAATACCTGCATGCACAGATCTAAGGCACCTTGTCCTTAACTACTAATTTGCAAGACCTATTCTCTATGTCACAGCTGAGAATGGGGACCCACAAGCTCAGATTTACTATCAGCCTGCTAAAGTCTAGATTTTATCCTGGATAACCCCTAAATAGCTTATATAAGAGAAATAAGATTAGGTTTTCAACTCTTAGCTCCTCATTTTCAACCAGTGGTGCAATTTTCTAGCTTGGGTGCCTTAAATTCCTCACCAAGGTACTGTCTGGTACTAGATCACCTACAGCAATAAATTACAGTTTATGATTCTTATCTAGTTGTGAGGCCTTCCATTACTATACTGCAACTAGTACACAGACACCATGAAGGTCTTTTGGAAATCTGCCCATCAGTGAGAGACAATCTGGGCCTTAGTCATCATTAAGTAGGATGGTTCCCAAAGAAGAGAACCTGCCGATTTTGTGTGCAGCACCATCACAACTGTGTATAAGGAAACTTGGTGGCTCTAATTATATTTACACATTCATGCATGCACACACGGTGCAACTCCATCTCTACCCTTCCCCCTCCCCCTTTCTCCTCCTCCAGTTCAAATCACAGGACAATGAGATTAAGTCCTCATAGTTCTATTGGTTAGTACTTGCAGTCTGCATGCTCAAAAACTTCTGAGTCTTTTCCATGGCTTGCCTAGTGTGTATCTCGATTAAAAAGCTAACTGTAGATGGAAGATGATCCAAAAAGAGAGATTTTTGTCCTTCTAGGCATTAGAGACTTGAGAGTTTTTGCTAGTTCAGAACTGAATGCACACTGTAACACGGTCAAGTGCCCTCCATCAAAGCTACCATTTCCTTAGCACATCAAGTCCTGTCTTGCATCACCTGATGATGTGATTCCATTCATGTAAACCACCACAGGTCTAAAGCTGATTCTTCAGATGACACTGCTTAATTTTATTTCAAATTAAGCAATGGCAGCAACTGCTAGTCAATATTAAAAAGAAAAGTTGAAGGAGTGTGTGTGAAAATTAGCATTATCTTTGTCTTGCCTAGTCAATAAACATTTTTACTAAGTATTTGATTCTGTTTTAATGAAAGTGAAAATCCAACAAATTCTAGGCCAATCTTCTCAAAATTGATGTTAGTCAGAAGATGTGTTTAAGCCAGTTATAAGTCTCTAAATATAAGAATTGATTTTCATAAGTGCTGGACACTTGTAACAGTGACAACACTGGTCACTAAAAACTTACAAGAGTATGGAAATCAGTTCTAATGAATATTCTGCTAAATTTAAATGCCTAGCTTTGGGCAAGAGGCTTTTTATTGTCCTGTATTCTGCAAGAACAAGACTAATTTGTGTATGTCTCATATACTCCGTTCTTTATTAACATGTCTTCCACCAGCTCATTTTTAACTATCCATGTCATTCTTTGGTCCTCCTACTATCCTTTGTATTATAAAGGCCTAGAGCTCGTAAAGCTGCCAGAACACACTCCAAATTTATTGACAGTCAAAGCCAGTTTTCTTCAGGTATTTACAAATATCATCTAGGGTAGCACTGCAGCCAAATCTTTCTGAAATTCTGATTCAGCCAAGCAAAAAGCCCTTAATTAGCCTTCCTCTCTTCTCTCAGATTATTATTTATATCTTCTGATTTTTTTTCTTTTTTCAAAGCCAAATAAGCTTTTTGTAATGAAGTCTAGAAGGGTTGCCTTTGGTAGTGCATGGCCTCCAGCAAATGCACTGGCCTGGCCAAAATTGCTCCAGGGCTAGCACTGCCTTGACTGAACCACAGAATAGTTCGTGCTACAATATAATCAATATGCTCTCAATTGCTGTCTTCCTGGAAAGAGGAAGCTGAAGCATTAGCTTGTTAAAGCAATAAAACCACTTGGGAGGGTTAAAGATTTAGGCTGTCCTGCCATTCTTCTCTCAGTCTTTTCCCATGTTCCCCACCCGATGGGCCACCATGCAGCTCTCAGATCATTGAGGACACAGACACAGAGTCTTCACAGGACATAGAAAGGAAGATCCAGACTGGCCATCTTTCATCATAATCTTTTCCTCAGACTCCAGGACAGGCTCAATTAACGTAAATGCTCCTTTGCATTCCACAAATTCATTGGTTCTGTCTGTGACAAGCCACAAACAAGCTATGACAGACTGCTACACAACTCACACCCACATGGCCATGATTTTAAGATGCTATTGTTTTAATGTGGCACATCCACAGCATTCTAAGGCCAAACTTGTGTATGCTTCATATCCCATCACCCATTGCTGCATGAGAATTTCAAGTCCATGAGGAAGAACTGGCAGCCATTATCTGCCTGATGATGTTGCTGTTAGGTTACACGGCTCACAGAATGGGCACAGGCATACCTCATCCACATGCTTATTAGGCATATTGGCTGTGCCCTCAAAAGAGGAGAGATAGACATTGAGTTTGTCCCTTACAGTGCTCCAAGACGTACTCATATCCAGGGATCTGTTGTGTGCAGTGCCTTTAAGCAGTCTGGATGCAGGACAGGGAAAAACTTGGACATAGAGTTGGACTTGCACTTAAAAGTCATATATCAGATGCTACTGAAAACTGCACTTAAATCTTGCTGGCAGGAAGACCAACAGAGTATTGATTGTGTTGAATTTTCCAACAGGCAAGACTTAGGTCTAATTTAGAAGAGACGTATTTACTAAAAAAGAATGAGATCAGAGTTCATGAAAAGCATCAAATTAGCTAGCAGTAGAAACTCTCTGATGCTTAGATTTATCCCCAGATTACACACTATGAGTCTGTACACACAGCAGTGAAAGAGCTGTGCCTATCAAACTTTTTTTTTTTTTTTTTAATTAAGGAGTGTAACATCCAACTTGAAATAAAATGCATATGACTTTAGAGAAGAGAGATATTTTTGCGAAAGAAAAAGCTAAAAAAAAAGCCCCACGTTTCTTTTACAGAAGCAAGTAAGATAAGCTCCAGGACCTGTAGGTTTGCTCACTTATGAAACTGCTATTCACCAAGCATTAATGAAATACATGTAGCACCATGCAAGTGCTAAAAAAAAAAAAAATATGAAGGCCACCTTATTATTCAGATGTGATCACAAATAATATTCTACTAACCTCTAGCCATCTAACTACATTCTTGTTTATACCAATAAGTGTGACTGAGGGAATGGTTTACAGAATTCCTTGATAGGACTCTGAATTAAAGCAAGAGTTTTCTTCTTCTAAAGATTGTCATTATAACCAAGTGGCATCAAAAAAAAAAAAAAAAATTTTAAATTTTGTGGAATCATGTCAGTTCCAGGAATATTCATCACTGAGCTGACAAATTCCTAAGACCACTAGAAATGGGCCTTTTTTGACAATTTTGCCTTGTTCCTTCTAAGCTACAGGGAAAAGGTGTCAGAAATTTCTCCATAGGGCCTGATTATATTTTTTAATTAAAGAAAATCTGGAGTTGTGAGGCATTTAGGGGTTGTTTTTCCATGAACACGAGTTTCAAATCATTCAAGGCTGAAGAATTTCTTTGCCAATTTTCAGTAAGGACAGACAATTTTATGTCCAACATATAAAAGCTCACAAATTCAAACCTATAAATCCTGACAGGAGGTGTGATAATAGTAGAAATGCAAATGTTAGCACTGTAATAACGTAACAGTAGCTATCTTTTCACATCATCAATGGGCATGAAATGAAGAAAAAGATGAACGCTTCAAATATAACCTTTTACTAGATTTATCAGCAAAGATGTGAATTCTCAGTTTACACACTACAATGTTTCAGAGAGGATGTACCTCGTTACAGTGCTAAAAGGAACTGACAGGGTGGGTAAGTCATGTGTTTACTGAAATTCAAGAGATTTGAGTATCACTCTCCGCTCTGTTCACTGACACTGTGTAATACAGTGCAACATATTTACTGTCTGAGCTCTCTGATTTGTTAGAAACATTTGGTTTCTCCTGCTGGTCAACTTAAATTTAATTTCAGTGGCCTGCATAATAAAGGCTGTTCCTACGAGAAGCCCCTATTTTACAAATCATAACAACAAGTGTGAAAGGGAAAGAACCACTTTTTCCATCCTTCATTTAGTTTTGAAGTGCAGACTCAGAGGAATCCCAGGTAATCTATCCTATGTTCCTCTTAAAACTTTGAAGCTTTAATTTCCTATTGGCTGAGACACCTCTGAAGAACCATACTATGAGAACAGCCATTCGTAGGGATTTAGCTGGAATTTACACTGACAAAAATCTGAGCTCAGATCAACAAAATACTGATAATGAGGGCACAGATACCCCTAGTCTCCTGTTCAGTATTCATAGAGCCAAGCCAAGCCTGGTGAGAACACCAGCCTAAATGGAAAGCTGTGCAGAGATATTGCTGGGATCACATGTAATTCAAAAACCCACACCAAGAAGACCAGTGCTAAAAGGGATGACAGCCTTGATTTGTGTATTAGGTCAAGATACTCCTCAGCTAAATGTTTTAGTGAAATGCTTCTGACATCCATGCTTTGCCCCAACCTGCTTGTTTCATATCTTCTATGATTTTTCTCCCTTCCACTGCCTTAAACATGCAATGTGTTCCCTGTTTCTAAAACAAATGCAGCCTTTCTCTCTAAGGGAGACTTCAGCTGTGAAGAGCATGAGGTGAAAAAACTATTTTTCACCATTCATCAAGTGATTGGGTATCCCTCTGGAAGCAAATTTTTCCAGGTAGGTATCTACAGACATTAGAGAGAAGGACTGATATCTAATCAGCGTGGCCAAACACACTGATGGCACCCTTTAGCAGCAGGAACTTCACAACCCCATTACAGCAACTCAAATGCATGTTTTTTAGAAGACCAGTAAAGCTCCAAGCTAACTATTAAACAAGATGAGAAGAGAAGAAATAGCCTATGAGTATAAACTGGGAGATTTAATGTTGCAGCCAAGAGCACTTAGGTAGTTGTTTAATCATTTCAAATGGAGTAGGCTTTGGAAATGAAGCAGGTCATCTCTTAGGCTTTGGTTTTTTTTTTTTGATTCTCCATCTTAGGTTGTCCTCACCTAGAATACAATGTCAGTGAAATGTAATCTGTCAGGAAAAAACACTTCAAGTGCGCTGATTTTTCTTCCTTCCAATTTCCTTTTAGCCAGTTTAGCTACGCTTTGGAAGTAGAAGTGAAATATTGCTGGAAAAACTACACAAGGCCCACTTTTCAAACTGACTGCAATGTATACAGCATACCCAGGCTTGCAGCTTTGTAACATTTTGATAAATGAGAGAGAAAATACAGGCAAACGTCTGTAGAACAATACAAGAAACAATATCCCAAGGATTGTTTTAAATAATAAAATATACCTGTGGCTGTATTTGAAAGGAAAAAGCTGACAGCAAACACAGAGAGGAACTGAACCTAATGCTGTCCAAACTCTAACAGCACTCAACCTTGCATTTCATTTAAAACACATATTCTTGCCTGTTTAGGGATTATTCTTGTTCTACCTAATCCTCTTTTAAGTACCACAAAGCCAGGATTTGAATGTGAAGCCAGCAGTATCCCCTGCAGAGGCTGCAGCTGTCACTTCCAAAATACCATTTCTTTGGAAATCAGTAAACAGCCTCACCTTTAACAATCTGTTAGAGACCAGATTCCCAGGGTGCTATCTATCCTGTTTTATGTGTGATCATTGCCCAATTTGTTCTTATTATGTTATTAGGGCTGAAAGATGTTTTCCATTAGGTGGTGCAAGCTTTCAAGTTCTTGCTGGCTAAAAGATGCAAAGTTAAAGGCTTTCAGCTCTTAAGGGACAGGCATATTTGCAAATGTTTAGTTTGTACAGATCTGCTTTGCACAATAGCTTTACTATTCGGATTCATGTCACACATGAAATGAACCTCCTAGTCTGTCTTGGATTTTTCTACAACAGCCATAGTAACATCTTAATCTTTAACAAGAAACAGAAGTCTGATCAATGCATTTAAAATTATAGCTTAAAAAATTTGCCAGAATACAATATTCAGCAAGACTGGGAGCAGGTACAGAAACAGCACGATCCACAGGAGGAGTGGCTGGGGCCATTTATTCCAATAAAATAATATTGGTTGCCAATTCAGAGGAAGTTTGGGTGGTAGTAACTAATAGCTGTTCACTCCTGTTTTCTTTTCAAGAGGGAATGTGGTCAGAGTTTGTGCAAAGCACAGCTCAAAACAGATGAATTACAAAAGTATTAATCACAGTTAACACCTGGCACATCCCAAAAGTCAACATTTAACACCCATGAAAACAATATCTTTTTATAGTTGTCTGCAGCTCTTGTGTTGAGATAAAAGCAACTAAGTGGGTGCTGTCTTCTACCTCTGATATTCTTCACAGAACTCTAAAAGCCTTCAGCTTCCAGACTTAATTTGTCATTTACTGTGGCATGCCAATGTAAAAAAACAGCTAAATGTATGCCCTTAACTTGCTGAGGAATTCCTTATTCATATATTGAGATGCCATCTTGTTTTATTGAATAATGCAATAAAACCTAGATCACAAAGGCAATGCCCCTTCATTTGTCACTTAAAATAGCTTGTACTTTCAAAGCACATCTCTCTCAAAGTCCTTTACACAGACATACAATCCTTCCCATTTTAAAGATGACAGTGAAAGTGAGGTGACTGCCCAGGACCAGACTGAGTCTATAGAAGACAGACCTAGAACTCACATCTCTTAACTCCTTGATTTCCCTCCTATATTCATGGTGGCCAGCCAATCTGGTAGCATTTTTGTAGGCAGACATCTTCCACCAGGTGTTAGTATAAGAAAGTGTAAAGCATAGACTACTTACAGGCCAAACATTTGTGCAATTTTACATCTATATAGAGCTATACTTGTGAAATGAAACTCAGTACAATTTTTCCCATTCTAGTGACAAGAATTAATTCCCATTTTAACATTAACAGATTTTTCCTCTCAGAAAACCAAGACAAATAACACTGAACTTGAGCAAAACACAGTGCACAGATGTGGAGCCATCATGATGCATGCCCTGCACTTTGTACCAGAGGCGCAGCCCTCTGCTATCCCAATCAAAACCTGACAATCATGGCAGCTCCTCTCTGACAAACCCAATTGCCACCTGGGCATTTCAGATTACACCAAAGCAATTCCATGTGTGAAACCATCTCATTATGAACTGGTGTTTCCAAAAGTGCAAAGCTGTTCCTGTACCCATTAAAGCCTCAGAGCTTCTCACTCCCTCCTAAAAAATACACTGAATTGAAAGGAGCTACTACAGTTGTAATGGGAACAACCTTATCTAACTCTAGTTCTCAGGCACACATGCTCATATAGTCATATAAAATATTTTTTAATTTTTTATATATTTTTTTAATGTATTTTTCAAGGGAAATCTCTTTTCCTTCACTGGTTGACAAAACATATTTTTCCCCAGAATTTGTACAACAGGATTTTGGTGGATCAAGGTTAGTCAGCAGAAAGGCTGTAATTTTGCATTAATAACTAGAGGTCAAAACATCAGAGAAATTCATTTTATACATTGTTTTGAAATTGCCAATCATTTGTATGGTTTTCAGAATTAATAGGTAATGGGCATCCTCAGTACAAAGATTCAGAGGAAAAACTACAAACTTTATTATATGTGAGACATATAATGTAAGCTAACTTTAGAACATATTACACTTTTTTCCCCCCAAGTCTACTCCAGATGTTATTACTTTATCCAGGCTTCATGGGACAAACTGTTTACTCTCACACAGAAGTTCTGGAATGAGCTATACTAAAATAAAAAACCATTCTGTCAGAGTTACATGATTAAACAAGCAGGACATCTTTCCCAGGACTTCAATGAAGAAATACAGATCCTTATTTTAATATCATCTTGCAAGTATATACAACACAATGTAGATGTGCAAGTCCATGGTGTCTCCAGTAAATGTTTCAAACAAGTTGAGCTGCAAGTACCCTCACAATAACAACTGAAGAAGAGAAGGACTTGTAAAGGTAATGCATTGTTCATAAGGTGAAGCCTAGACTCCAAAACTCAAAAAAATGTTCATTTAAAATAAATTAATAGCTCAACAGGCTTAAAACAATCAATATATAATCAAAACTGTGGTTTTATCTGCCTTTTTAGGAAAGCGGAAGGTATGTAAATATTCAAAGAACAGCGATATTTCAATGTTCTAAAATCTAGAGGACAACTAAACAGCACCCAACAGTATATGTTCCACCTAAAACAGATTTGAAAAAGGCACTTATGTCACTGTCCAATATGACAGCAGGTACATAATGCCAATTTTAATAAAAGGCCTATATTTTTAAGTCTGAAGGCACTGGACTAGTCCCTCTGGGGAGAGAGATCTGTGAAAATCAAAATTCATCACTGCAGCAATGCTGATCAGAAGGCCATTGTAAATCAAGGAACCTCAATTTAGAGGTTCCTAGTATCTGAAGGGATGTTAGATTTTATATGCCACTCTTTCTCTCTGTCTACATTCTAAGTGATAATTTACAGAGTCCAAGTGCCTTTCTTATGAGGATCATAACAAACCAGCACCTTCTGGTGCAAAACAATGACATGGGGGAAAAAATCCTTCAAGGTTTTCTTTCAGAGTTTCCAACACAAACCTTTCCATTTTGGCTCCAAGCCTGGCTATGTGAAGCACGCCGACTACTGCTGGAGCAGTCTGAAGCCATGGCCAGAACTACTAATCATCTTTCCAGAAAGGCACATTCAAATGCTTTGCACCTTACCCGTGTGAAAAACCAGTTAACTATTTCATTGCTGATACCAAAATCTGAAATATTTGGTAAGGAGGTCGAATGTAAATTTGCCAAAGCTTTTTCTATTCTCATATTTAGAACTGAAACAAAGATCCTTCTCCAGTACTTGTTATTGCATATTCTAGTATGCTACAGCTTTAGGAATACTTCATCGTGAGAAGTCACAGGGACTATAAACTCTCCAAACTTTGTCTTGCTTCAAAAATCTTGAACTTGAGAGAAGAAGTTGCATGCAGAGTTTGCAAGGATGGCTCTATGATGTGTAAACTCGAAGGCTGGGGGAATGCAGCAGCAAGAATAGCCTGAGTCCTATGCAGAAATCAGGCTGATGTGCTCACCAATTAAGGAGTATGAGGTAGGAGGTTTTTGGTGGAGGAAAACTTAATAGCACAAAGTGTTAATGCTAAGGTTTTAATTTGGCAATATCTTTGATTATCTCAAAAAGCAGAGAACTGCTTCAGTAGACTCTGTACCCGTCTTCACATTCTAAATACAATTCCTATGAAATACTTTTTTCACCTTAACAGCATATTAGATTGTATTGGCCACGCTCAGAAGATAAGTAGGCTGAATTCATTTTAGCCCCAAACTCTGATCAAATCTCTGTATTGCTTCTATTTATAATCCAGAAGGAATTAAATAGTAAGAGTCAGGGAAAATGAACTATTATATATTCTTAAATGTTCCTGCATGTTGATATATTAATCTAATAACACAGTATTTTTATCTCCCAGAGAGATAGAAACAGAACATAGAAATATAATATAGGAATATAGAAATCAAGAAATAAAGGAGCACAGAATAATAGGTTATAAAAATGAAAACACAGCAATAGATCTTTCAGATCCAAACTACAAGTGTTTTTAATGCTTGTATCACAACTGGACATTAAAACCCAGTTGATATCTCTTGGGTATGAACATTGTGCCACTTAAAATTTTAAGTTCTGTACACCAAACATGTTCAATACTTGAAGACACAAATACTGGGAAAAGGCCCACAAATTTTCCTTACCAAGGCACGAAATAGTCTGAGAAGTTTTGGTATTTCTGCGTCTATGTCTTCATAGTAGATGAGGGAAAAAAATGTTTTGGCACTTACACATGGAGTTTGGCAGTCACTAAAGCTGGAGACCCTCTCAGGACCTGCAGCCCAGAGCAGGAGCCCTAACCAAGCAGGAGGGGCTTGTTTCTAGTGCCAACTTTTCTCCAAGGCAGCCTTACCTTTAGAATTCAGTTCCCCCTCTGGCTGGAATGTCCCTGGGTAGATTACATTTTGTCCCACACTTTTGAGCTATGTTTCAGCTTCTCAAAGCCTCAGAAATTCTTTGCCTGCTGTCTAACACAATTGTTCAAATTCCCTAATGATGTTCAATATTCCCTAAGAATTTCTAGGAGGTATCAATACACACCCCTAGTTTCTCCATCCTTCTGATGGAAGAGATGAAACACAAATGCAAGATGTACTTCACCACTGCATAATTCCAGTTATAATCGCTATTAAAATTTGCATTTCTAATCCTAATTAACTATCCTAGCAATATCAAAATCCTTGCCGTTTATGAGCTATCCTGTGATCAGATTACTGACCCTGATGAGCAGTTTCTTATTGAAATACCTCTGTTCAGGTCAGTAGAAGAGGTTGTGTGAATGATTTAACAGACTATAATCTGACTAAATATCTCAGAAAGCTTTGAGAAAATTTAGATTTGTTAATAACATATATGAAGATGCAATGGATAAAAATTTATGATGTAGAAATGCAATATACCCTACTGAATACCTACTCCTTAATATGAACATTCAGATAATGGTCGAATTTAGAACCTTATAAAAACCTTTATATAACCAGTTAGCATTTATAGTAGTGCCCAATACAACACTTACAGCAGTGGTAATAGCCTATATTATACAATTATAGATGTTTGAGATAAGGACTAAGTAATCTCTGACAAAGTTTTCATTATCATATTCCAATTTCCAGTGTGCTCTGAAAGGTTAAGCATGCATTGTGAAGTTTTTCCTCATTTGAAATTTTCTTTGGGTTTTGGGAGATTTTCCCTTGAAGGTCAAACAAAACATAGTCTTGACATTTCTATGAACAAGTTCAGAAAAAATTGCAGTATTTTTATTTGCTTCTAAGAACTATTTTGGAAGATCCTGAGCAGTGTTATTGTTTGGAGCATAGAATAAAATTCAGTAAAGGCAACACTTCTGTTACCAGGTCGGAGCCTGTTCCCATGCAAAAATCCATACATCTGATCAAATTTTTACTTTTAGAAACACCTCAGTTTATATACACTCAGATTTCACTTTGGTGTGGCATTTTTCTAATTCCTCAGGGTTTGACTTTCTATCAGGGCTCTTGGTCATTTTTTAATATTTGGCAGTAAACTTAGAATTCAGTGAGAATTTTGTAAGGATTGTACAGGCAATGATTTCCTAGCTATATACAGTGTAGTGTGAAAATGATTTGGAAAATGCTGGTGTTTGTTAGGCAGGGACCATTTGCTGGCAGACTTCATTACAATTTCACCTTTTCTAGATTCAACTTTTTCTAGAACACAAGTCAATGACTGTCCTTGGCCTTACTGTAAGCACAAATACTTCATAATACCAAATACTGAACAACAAATATCAGCAGAGAACTTTTAATAAGATATAAGTAATGGGCTTTTGGACACCTATCAATATACAGCAGCCAGGCAAAAAAATCATCATAGCAATAGCAGTTTTTAAGCCATTCCAAACTTTATGACCTTTATGAACTTTATGACCTTGGAAACAATAATTTTGGGACTGGTTCACTGCATGCTTCACTTTAAAAATTCATTCCATATAATGCCAAGTAGTAAACCAAATCAATAGATTTCGTATGTTTGATGAGCTATCAGAATTAGATTAAGTACAAGAGGTGACACATTCCTGTGTTTTAGGTAAACACGAGTTTCAAGTCAAAGCTATCAATCTGTAAGACTGAAAAGCTTTATTCAAAAATTAGCAAATTTCTCATCAATATCTCTGGGCCTGGGTCTGCCTCAAAATAGCCAGCTTCATATTATTATATTTCCCTCACTCCAATACCATATCTTACCATGACTGAAAGGGAGAGTGGAATGTATTTGCCAACATTCATTCTTAGCAATAAGTAATTAGTCCCTATGTGTTTGACTTTATACAATTAAACTGCATTCCATTTCCATTACTCAGGCCTCCCATGTCATACAAAATTTGTGGATGACAACATGAGAAAATATTGCCAGTATTGGAGGAAGACAGATCATAATTCACAAAGACTTATTCCCTTAAATCCACCTAATCCTTCCTAAATTATGATCCAGTCCTTCTCCAAAACTGGTAATACTTTCTGATTTTGTGTCAGCCACAAATTTTATAATTGCACCCACCTCTTTTTTGTAACAAGGTTGCTAATTGACATATTAGACAGGATCACTCTCCAAGCCAAACCTTGAGAAGCAGCACTAGTAACTTCTCTTCAGTCTGGTAGCTTTCCCTTTGATATAATTCACTGAAACTTTTACTTTAGCAAGCTTCTTTTCCACCACAGTTTTTTAATTAATCCCCATTTTCTCATTCCTTAATAATAATTTCCCTTGGGAAACCATATCAAATACATTGCGCTTAAATTTCGACAGCTTAGGTTCATTGCATTACCCTTGTTTAAGGAGCCAGCTATCTTATCAAGATATGAAATTAGTCTGATAAAGCCTGCACTTGATGAAGCTATATTGCATGTTATACTGTTGAAACCTTGATTACTCTTTCATTCAAAGCCTCTGGTCTTCCCATTATGACTGAGGTAAAACTCAGGAGTTTATGCATTGCTTAGATAATTTTTACTTTTGTGAATGTACCATGTTTGCTATTCTCCACATCATAACATCAGCTTATGTAGAGGGAGACCACAGAAGATGCTGTAACCAGGAGGCAGTGATTTCAGGCAGAAGCTAGGCAGAGATTTCACCACAGTCCTTGACTACAGAGACACTAGCATGGGTGATTACTTGCTAACCCAAGCCCACACCATGACAGCAGTAGGTGCTGCCTTCAACACTGCCTGTGCTTGGGAGAGCTTTTTCCTATGGAGATGTGTGAGAGCACAACGCTCGCCCTCAGCCTCGGTGTAGCAGGAAGTTCAGCACTGTATAGGTAAAACACTGATAGCTTTGCTCATTTGGGAGAATCCTCTAAAGGTCAGAAGAGCAGTGAGGCTGGTGAACCTCACCACAGATGGGTTCCATGCTTGATTGACATCATGATTGACATGAAGGGTCTCATCCAATGCTGCACACACCAGGCTTTCCAGTATCAGACAGGGTGTACAACTGCAATGGCTTTTTCTACTATTTTCATTGTTTACACAGTGAACAGTTAATCATGCATGAAAGGCCTCTCTTACTGAGACACCAAAGAGCCAGGACCAGCCTCAGTACTGAATATATTACAGGCTTCCCTGCACTTTGAAAACAGTAGTGCTACAGGACCATACACCTGCAGTAACTGCACTGTGAACACACCTCCACACTTTCACAAAAATCTTCCTCCAGCTTCTATTCACCCTCACAAAGCTTTGCCTGCAGACATTCTGGAAACCATAGAGAGATCATGGAACTATTTGCAATATCTGCTTTATGATTATTTTTATACTATCATATATATTGTGGTTAAGTTTTTCTTATCCAAATTCTTTTCTAATCAAGAACAGGGCCCCACACATTTTGAGGTTTTGAACACCGTTAAATTTTTTCAGTAATTTTTTTTTTGCCTTTCTTCCAGCATATTTAACTGACACTACACAGAGCTAGACACAACAGTTTTCTCAACAATGGAAATATGACTTCACTGTAGGCAGTGCTCTGTATTAAAGTGACTTGAAAGAAACAGCCACCAACTCTTCCTCTGCTAAATCTTAAATGCAATCACCTTCTGTAGGCACTATAATATCCAGAGATATATGGGGGAAATGTAACCACTATAAAACATATAATGAGTAGTTTCTATCTGGGAAAAATCCTACAAGCTCAGGCCAGAGCTTCTTTATGAACTACACATTGTCAAGAACAAGTCACCAAGAATAAAATGGATTTTATCATAGCATGTGTGAGCTCAGTAGCTCAACAGGTTATTGGTATTGATTTGACACTCAAAAGAACACTCACTCTTTCAAAAGAGCCTAACTCCACAAGAAACACAGTAGCACCATTTAAGCCACATTGGAACAGTATAATAATGGCAGAGTCTGAGCTATTTCGATTCCTGTCATTGTCAGCTTGAAGCATTAAGCATACAGATAGATGAGTGAGGAGGAAGAGAGATTTTTGAAAGATGGGGAGACTAGAGTTACTACTTGACTTCAGCCTACACATTTTTAATTGTTCTTATATACACTTAAAAGGTTAAATTGAGCCAATGACCATTTCAAAGCCAATGTGTATTGATAATGGCAGCTCCATTTCCTTTGAGAATCCCTCCACTGAAGGCAGCTTCAAGCTGTGAGCCAGTCACCAGAACAGCTGCCCATGTCCATGCCCACAGCCTTCCACACACACATTGCCATCTGCAGCCCCCCATTGCCCTCCCTGCACTGGCTCATAAAGGGACACTCGGGGTTCAATGAATCACATAATTTCATTGATCTGATGGAAATCACTGCACTCTTCCCCCCACACTCCCATTACTTTTCCTTAGGCTCAACCTCACTAACTGATCACACATCCACTAGACCTGAAGGGGAACAGAGCTACAACCTTTCAATAAATGTTTTAAGCACAAAGTGAAATAGTACATGGTGACCTTCACACCTTCTCATTTTCAAGTCCCTGTATTAACATCCTTCTTTTTTTTTTGTTCTACCTCCAAAACTACATTCTCTTGTTGTCTAAAAGGAAGCTTCAAAAAAAAAAAAAGTACTTTGCACTTATTCTATTCTCCACATACAAAGATTTACCTGGGTATTGATAGATTTAACAAATCACCTAGTCTTACACAAATGTGTGACACTTCTGTCCCCTTAACACCCATCATAGGAGACAAAACAAACCACAGCTACACAACCCAATACAAAGCCAGCTATAAGACACAAGGATACCAGTTCCTTTTGAATAAACATTCACATAAAGAACAAATAGATTATTTCCTCAACAAATTTTTGTGAAATATGCTGCAGCATTTGTAGGATTCAACAGCACTTTTACTTCCACCATCACTTCCACTCATTTTTCACATGCCTAAATACTTAATCTGTAATGATAATCTATTCAGGCTGTTGATAGCACAACAAGCTTCCCCTGTGGCTCTATTTGAACACATCAGAAGCTATACATCTCATAGGCTCAAGGGAAAGAAACTTTAAAGCAGGGCTTTTAGAGACTTAATTTATTGTGCAGGTTCTGGTCACTTTTTATTTTATTTCTCTGGAAGTTATAAGTCTACTAACAATTTGAGAGTGTGAATTACGAGCATAAGGCCTGTTGCCCTGTTGTTTCATACAAACCCCCCAACATTAACCAACTTAAATAGAAATATTAAAAAAACTTTTAAACATTTTACAAGTGTACTTAGCATTTTCTGTATTGGTTCTGAGTTGCTCTAGTACAAACTTGGCAAACGTACACAGCAAAATTTGCAATCCAATAACACTTCCAAATTAAAACTTAATTGATTGCACTTCAGACTGGGGTGGTAGGGAAGGGAGAAGCCAGTATTCCCACCAAGAAGCAGACTTATACCCATTTGCTGCAAGGACTGCTCCAGAAGCACCTGAAACAAACATTTCCAGTGAAATAATGAGGAGTTTTGAACAGTTCCCTCCATTCTGATAAGAACAATTTGACCTTTATGACCCCACCAGTCACAGATGCCTCCAGTCCTGCTTGCCGTATTTCCAGTTAGAAAATCATGCCACATGTGTACCCTGTAAGGTGGTGACTTGATCAAAACAACCAAACTTGACTGTGCCAGGGGATACAAATCCAGGCAGAGAGCTCCCTTTGCCTGTAAATCCCCTCAGCATTAAAACAGAGTGCCCCTTTATTAACCACTGCCTCAGGGCTCTGTGGGAAGTCAACAGCTGAAATAAAGCTGTCCTTCCTGGTCGAGTCATTAACAAAATCATACAGAATATCAAAAATAAATATTTTGATACCCATTCCATGCCAGAAATGTACTGAAGCACGTAGAATTTTTACCTCTGGAGTGCTCTGTGTGATGTTGAGACAGGTTAACTTTGGTGCTACTTGCTGGGCTCCCTCTCCTGGTGTATACAAGGTACTTGCAACACTTCAAATGTAAGGATGGCTTTCGTTGTCCTGAACTTCAAGCTGCATATATTATTTAATTCACTCCCTTGCATGAAGTAAATTCCCTAGTTCTCAAACTCCCTTATATCAAAAAGTAAACTAACTTAAGCAGTTAGTCATGCATTAACAGAAAAGGCAGCGTTTGCAGATGATTTTCTTCTAAACATTTTTTATTGTCATGGACATAGCACTGCATCCAGCTCCAGAGCCCTCAACACAGGAAAGACATGGACCTGTTGGAGCAGGTCCAGGGAGGCCACAGACAAGTGCTAGAACCCCTCTGCTGTGAGGACAGGCTGAGAGAGCTTGGGCTGTTCAGCCTGGAAAACTGAAGGCTGCAGGGAGACCATCTTGCAGCCTTTCAGCACTTAAAGGGGGCCTACAGGAAAGCTGGGACTGACATTTTAGCAGGGCCTGCTGCAAAAGGATAAGGGATGATGCTTTAAAAATAAAAGAAGGGAAATCTAGACTAGCTACAAGGAAGAAATTTTTGATAGTGAGTGTGGTGAGACACTGGCCCAGGTTGCCAGGAGAGGTAGTAGAAGCCTCATCCCTTGAAATATTCAAGGTCAGGTAAGAGTGGGTTCTGAGCAACCTGCTCTAGTTGTAGATACCCCTGCTCAGTGTGCATGGGTTGGACTAGGTCACCTTGAATAGTCCCTTCCAACCCAAACTATTCTATGATTGTATCTATCCGTGCTTTCTGTGTCTTTTGTTTGTTTGGTTGGTTGGTTTTTTTTAGATTTCTTTACATGGGAAGCAGGTGTGGATTTTCCTGAGATGAGGGGAAGGGCTGGCATGGTGAAAAGAAGAAGAAATCCTGTACAGGCTGTGGACAGTTCTAAGCCAGGCCAGCATGAGAATTTGAAATATATGCTGCTGGGCAGTGGACAAGCCCTCTCAGGATACTCAGAGCCACCACAATTTCGTGCCAAACTTATCTTCTATGCCCTGAGTGTGGGATACAGCAGATGACAACAGTAATCAGAACAGTGATTCGAAGTCTCTCTCACCCTTACTAAACACAGCTATATGAAACCCAGTGATGTGTCCTGCCAGATTTCCATATTACCTTCCTTCACTTTCATATAAAAAAAAAATCCTGGAGTGCAAATGGATTAATTTTTAAGTGTTATCCAGCAAAGATAGGTATTGTGAAATCACTGTTTTCCAGTTAACACAAACCACCTCTTTATTGGCTATCACTATTTAGTTCCTATTGCTAAATTACACTGTCTGATTTGGAGGATAGCATCTGTCAGTCCCATCTGGCCTTCAACTTTTTTCTGTCAGAGGGACCAGGAGTTACAGAAATCCTCAACAATTACCAAAAAGGACATGAGGCATGAGTTACTTAGTGGTATAAAAATAAAGGCATCTATTTCTGGGTTTGTTATACCTGCAGCTGTGATTTCATGGCTAAGACCTTCCATTTCTATTTCTAACCTTGGTACATTGTCTCTGTTTCAGAGCACAGAAAAATTTTCTGGCCCAGTCCTCAAAGGCAGGAAAATTCCAGTGTTCTGTAGGCGTTTGGGCTCTGGTAGGACTGGCAGCAGGGATCCATCTCCCTGTCTTAAGGAATTTCATAGTCAACTCCAATGCAGTCCCTCAGATCTGGTGGGGACTAGGACCCTTACAGATGACCTTAGTGTCTGTAGGCTGCACAGTTTAAGCTCTCAGGTAGCCCACCATCCCACCCAGCACCAGGTTTATTATTGAGTAGCTGCTAGAATTTAGCATTCCAGTCTCCCTGGTAATACATTTATCATTATGTAAAAGGATTTTTGTATGTTGTTATTCATTATTTAATAAAGTTTTAATATTATAATTAAAGAAAATTACACTAGTGAAAGACCAGTACGCATAATGACTTAAAGGAAAGATACAGAGCCACGTAGGTTTTCATGTGAGTGGAACAAGGGATGTAAAGATAATTCCTAAGATAATCTAAAAGCAGATCTGAAGACAGATTTGTGAGACACCAATCGCTCACCACAGCAAGAAAGTGTTCTTCCATTCCACCTGCCAGTCCTCGTACAGCTCATATTCCTGCTTGTGGCATACCCTTCTTCCTCTCTTAAGCTAACCAGAAGGTCTGAGGAAATAGCCTATTCTAGGGACCTGTCTCATTCAAACTATTTTGACACAACATAAGGAAGAGCAGCAAACAAAAGCCTAAATTCACATTAAGTGGAAATCTGCTTTCCACCACCAGAAAAAATTCTTCCTGTCACAGCAAGGGTTGGACCTACAAAGTGCAAACCAAAGCTGGGGCTTCTACACAGCAAGAGTGGCAGTCACAGCAGTCATGCTGGCCTACTGACCATGTCCTTGACCCGTGCACAGGAGAGTGGGGAGATGGGATGGAGAGACAGGCAAGAACAGGGTCATGGAGCACGTGTGGGCAGCAGGGTGGGTTGCAGAGGCTGCAGACAGCACCCAGGATCTCACTGGGAAGTGAGTTTCACTTCTGAACACAACCTGTTTGACTAAACCCATTTCACCTTTGAAAATCTAAATGTTGTAGGTTTTGATTTAGCAGTATTTTAGTACTTGTGAGACATGGGTATGTTTAACTATACAGCTTATTGCTAGTAGTTATCATTCCCCTATAAAAGCAGAAGCTGTACAGATAGCTCTGTCCATTCAAGTTACTTCTTTGCCTTTCATTTTTTTGGAGCATAGCTGGGATATTTCTTGTATTTCTCACTTTGGGCTGTTCACTTTCACAGGCCATCTCATTACATGTTTGAGAGACTGCCTTGTCTAAGCTTCTTTATCTCTTCTTTATCAGAAGGAATTTCATCTAGGAGCACAACTCTCAGGGAAATCTCAGGGACAGACATACTGATGTGTGAGGGAAATCAAGGAAAATACATAGTTTCAAAGTGGCAAATAATATCTTAACTAAGATTCAGCTTGGCTTTTGGGACCTTTAACTCCTATGTGCAGAAGACAAAATACTTTGCAGACATGAAGTCCTTCCACCTTATGTGTAAGGAGAAGTAATATTAGTTGCCATGGATCAGAAGAGACCAGAGTTTTACTTTACTCTTTAAAGAAAGAACTGGTTCCAATAATGGCTCCAAAATTTTGAATTGAGAGATGCAACTAAAAAGAGTAATTTTCTCAGAATTAAAATAGGCAATTTTTACATCTATCTTTGCAAGAAACTAATATCTTCAAGTATTCCTAGTATTTTAATTGCACATATATGATTTAAAAGCACGTGTCAGCATATGACAGCCTTCCCTATATTTTTGGTCATATCTCAGGATAATTTGAATGTTTTCAGTGAGAAATAACTTGAATAAAACAGTATGTTATGAAGATATTCTGACAATCCTGCAATAGACCTGAAGCATAATTAGACTTTGCCTCTTCATCTCTCATTGTAGTTGTTCTACAAAGGCCCTTAGCTGGGTTTATCACAGCTGTTTCAGCAGGCTGCTCAGGGATGGCCTTTGAAATACCTTGCAAAAGCTTTAAGACTAAAGCACAAGATCTTCAGTTGAATCTAAGATCAGACAAAATGCCAGCACAGCACTGGGAACTCTGCTGCCTGTGTTTTCCTTAATCCAGCAGCTGATCCCAGCTTGTTGAGCTCGTAGTTTTCACGCAGTTTTTTTAACAGCCAAACATTCAGCAAGAGGCAACAGTAAAGCACACATGGCAAAAAGGGGATACTTCCAACCAAAAATGACTGGATGGGCAGGAAAGAGGTAGAAACAGTTTCCCTAAGTGATGCAGCTTGTAAAACTGTTTTGGACACCTGTATTTGTAAATGTTGGTGAGAATCTGGATGAATAAAGCAGGAAAACGAGTATATTCCAGCTTTCCAGATTCAGGGAGGAAAATTATATTCAGCTCAGAAGGGAAGAGACAGATATATCCACATCCCTCTTGGCAGGACTGTGCCACTGACGACAACTCTTTGGTGTGGGAACAAGGACTTCTGAGTGTCAGCGGGGTACCAAGTTGTTACCAGAATGGTCAGGAATGTCTATTAGAAGCACATCATTTGCATCCTGAAATCTGTGATCTAGGGAACAGTACGCTTGTAACTGTTGTGCAAGAAAATTTCTGGTGACAGTAGATTTGGGGAAAAATGGTAGAAGACCACACATCAAACGAAAACCATATTATCTCTAAGTTCAGTGGTATCTTAGGAGCTTTCTCTGTTTTCAGGGCAGATTAAACTTGTTTCTCACTTCATCAGCCTTTTCCGTATTGTTACCATTGTATATACAATAAGACCAACTCTGACACTTGCACTGAACCAGTATCTATGTGGAATGCAAATATAGGACAAAAATTGGTATTGCTACATTTGTCCTGATCATTTGGGAAACTATTTTTACCAAACTTTTAATACAACATACTTCCACGTGTCAACACTAGACCTGGATCAGGGAACAGCACGTAAATTACTCACGTGACACTTGACTTTGAAGTACAAAAGCACGTCCCCAGTGGGCAGAGCCCCACAAAGGCCAACCCAGCTGCCCACAACAGGAAGGACAGCTGAGTGCTTTCTATTTTGCTCTGAATTGGAGGCTAAACGCCACCTACAATCACCTCCTTACAAAGTAAAGGCATTTTTTCAGACTTGTATTTCTCATTAATTCAGTCTTCTCTCTGAAGCAGCTTATTATTGTTCTGTTCTCCAGAGCATGAAATCTGGCTTTTCGTTAGTCATGGCCTTTTTGTAACAATTGTATGGATTTCTTATTAGTGGTGCCAATGTTTCATTTAAAATATTGCTAAAGAGAACTCTATTCTAAATATATCAAAACCAAACCATACAGTACTTTTCATGCTAATGCAGTAAGTGTATCTGAGGAGCAAACGATCACTCAGTGGACCTTCTGTATCAGCTGTACTACTGGCACAAATTCAGTGCTAACAAGGATTTGTATAATTTTACTAAGTTAGATATATATTCCATTACAGACTCTACAAAGTGGTATTCATAATATTAGATTTTTTTTGGTGGGTTTCCTTTCATTCTCACTTGCAGATACAGGACCTGAATTACATGTTTTAGACAACTCAACCTGTAGGCAGTATTTACAGTTGCAGAAGGGTACATGTGTAGAAAGTAGCCACCAACAAACTTCATCCTAGAAACACATGGTACAATCTAATTTCAATATCAGTTGCTTTAACTTTTCGTAGCTTATAATTTTTTTTTTATATTAATTTTAGGTATTGCATACTGCACAGCTTAGGGATGAATATTGAATGATACAGACCAAGATTTCATTGCCTGTTATTACTGCTAAAAGGAATGACACCTCTCCGTTATTCGTTATTGTGTTGCATACTTCACCCCTGTATCTGCTAGTTAAAAACTGGTTTAATGCTTCCTTTGGCAAGATGGGGCCAGCCACATTCTGAAATAGTTGCATTGTATTTTCTTGGATTCCATATTTCTTCTAAACCCATACTGACATACCTCTTTTAGAGATGGAATTCAAAAAGGAAAAAAAATAAATTCTTCACAACTAGTGTAAGAAATTTGAATTATGTTGTTCAAAAACATTTATATTGTTTACTAAATAGATACTTCACATTTCCCTCTGAAGTATTTCTTACACTGCTGGCATCAGAACGTCACCTTCACACCAAGAAGTCTGTTACTGACACCTTCAAAAGTTATCCAGATGCTAAAGATTACTTGAGGGTTATCTACCTAAACAGTTTTAAGAATCTGTATTCATTTTTTCCTCTCTAAACTGTAGACAGTATATCCTTAGCCAATATAGACGTTAAGCTAATAATCATTTTAAAGATCACCAGTTCCTCTGTATGAAGTGTCAATGATTGATAGGAGGAAATGTTACCAAAAGTTTTTCGCAGTATCTCTTTTGAAGGATTCTTATTCTAACTTAAGGGCAAATTCATTTATTGAATAAAGCAGTACCACTGTCATTAGCCTCACTGAATTCCAAGTCTTGGGGAAAAAAAGAATAAATCTGCCTTTCCTACTATTGCTTTGATTCAAAATATTAATGTTTCAAGAAAGCCAAATTAGTAGGAAATGTGAATTGAGTTCCATAAAGCCATTTCAGAGCTAATGAGCACCTGCATCCTCACTGCAGAAAACTTGACAAGAGAAGCCCTTTATTGCCTAGCTCACAATTCAGCATTACTAAGTATGGACTCAGGAAACTCTGGAGGAGGACAAATTAAATGTTAATTATGTTTCCTTTAACCTAACCCTCCTTTAATATACCTATTTCTAGGAATATCATATCCATAGCTGGTTAAACCACTCTTGGGTTAAGAAGCTTTATTTTAGATGTGAAAAGATTTAAATCAGGTATTACATTCCCTAGGTATTCATTCTTTATTTTTGGGGGGTGGGGAAGTGGTATTTTGTTGGAGTTTTCTATGCATTCACTTAAGGAAAGTCCATTATCTCTGTAATCATTTCAGGCATACTTTTTCTTCCTCCATCCTGTTCACCTTGCCATGACATTTCTTGCAAACTGCAAAGAAATTGAGTTGTTCTAAATATGGCACTAGTGAACTCACTCACTGCATTCAGGGTTGGCATACATTAAAGCTTTGGGGTTTCTTTGCCCTCCTATTTATCACTATTTTACTCTCCGATTTTCTTGCCTTTCTGAAAGAGCCCAGCCCTTTCTGTAGTTCAGCTGTCTATTGTATACATAAGCAAAATTAGAGGTTAAAGAAACATTTTAACCTTTTTGCATATGTAAGTAGTATTTGCTCCAAAGAGACACTGCTGTTCTCATGCAAAATTGCAATTTCATTTTTAACTAGTTCTTTATTCAATGCCATGCTTTACCTTGAAGGATTGTAACTTTTATCCTACAAAGAAATCTGTCATCATTTCCACTGAGGTTTACACTATCAGATTCCAAAAGACTAATAGCCCTGCAGCTAGCATCAGAGTTGTTCACTTATGCAAGGCTAAGGGCTCTGTACTGACATCACACCCTCCTACCAACTAATACTACTACTGGGAGGAACGCAGAGAAAATGAAATCCCAAATTTCAGCAGTACCTAAGGGGTGCAGACTCACCGTAGCTTTAATAAAATCAAAATTTGTTATACTCATGAGTCTCAAACAAACCTTTGTAGAGAGGCCCAAGTAGGACAGAAGAGCTGAAGGCCTGGTTAAGCACATCCTCTATTTCTGCAACTTCAGCAGCATGAAGAAAAGACACTATGGTAACATTGCATCACTCTGCATGGCACAGCAGTGAAATCTTTCACCATGCAGGCACCAGGATCCAGAGAGGCAGACATGGCCCTCGTGTAAAGGGTTAGTCTTGTAGAACCAACAACAGGATTGAAGCTCTGCTAAGGCAAAGAGATTGCAGCCTAGAAAAGCTCAAGGGATGCTGGGACACATGGAACTCCTAGTTTGGTTTTTTGTTTACTTGTACTACAGCTGTCTAAAGGAGAGAAAGAAACAAGCTAACTAGTCTGCTCTGCACTTTACAAGTATTTTCAACAAAACTATTTCTTCCTTTTCCTCTCTATCCTTTTCTAACCCAGGCAGCACTCAGGTAATAATGTTTAAATGATCTGAACTTCCTTGTCCTGCTGCTGAAACAGCTACTGGTTCACACAAGCATTAGCTTACAGTTTTGACAAACCAAGTATGCAAATCCTGATTTTTGTGGCTGTCTTGCTGCATTAAAAACTCCACATGTCATTATGATTGCGTATATGGAGGAGCTTTCTTATTACAAACATTGCCTAGATTAGCATAAGCCAGCATTAGAGGAAACAGTAAAATTGCTCAGTAGAGCAGGAGAAAAGTGAACCTGAAAAGAACCATACAGGTAACACAGAGGCAAATCCAGAGAGCTAAGTGAAAAGACTTGGGCAAGTTGCAAGGAAATGGGAGTTGAGGAAAAGTAGTCTTCAGTCACTGGAGCCATGATGTTAGAGCATTGCACTGTTTCAGCAGGGGATCCTGAAATATCTTTTCAGGCGCTCTTGGTCTTCTGGAAACAATTTTCTTTAGGGGTAGAACTCAAATAACCACCTTCCCTAAAACCCAAAACACAAAGTGATGCAGATTTCCAATTAAGGTGGAGGGCAGTAACTGGCCACATCTTCCTCTCCACTTTGAACAGAGGTATCAAAAGTAGGGTAAACTTAAGGACACATTGTTTCCAAGCACCTAAGAGACCTCAGGACTTCCTCCATGACTTCATGAATTTGAGTAAAACTATCTTTTCTTTCAGAGGGCATAACAGAATAGAGAAAGCTTTTGAAACAGTATCTTGCTCCTGAACAGCTTTTAATATAAGAGACAATCATTGCCTGAAGTATAACCAGGCAGACGCAGACTTATTCTGAGGTTTATACCTGCAGCTACAAAAATATGAGGAAAAATCTCATAAAGGAGCCCTTCCTTCATACCAAGATAGTTTTATATTCCAGACTGTTCTCACCACACTCTGATCACATCATTACTCATAAAGGCCCCATAGCTAACAAAAAATCCTCTTCTTTAGGAAGAACAATACTGAAAAGTCAATAGCAATAGCAGGCAATTGCATCTGCTGTAGTATCAACAAGGTACTCAAAAAAATGGCATCAGAAGTTTCTTGATCAATGACTGGAGCAGAGGGATGAATAAGCTCATCAGTGAAAGCCCAGCTGACTGACAGCTACAGCAAACACCTTGATTGCAGATGCTTGAAGTTCCTCACTGTTAATGGCAGGTTCCCACTTGGAGGGCTCAGTTACAGAATGCCCAGTGGAACGAAGGGTTAGAGACAAAGATATTCCTTCTCAGAACTTTGTGGGAACATGGACGCACTGGGGGTTAGGATTTAACGGCACGTGCCACGTTGAGGCTTTGGACTGGTAATTTCAACTACACTCATTTGCTCAGTTTTTATTAAAATCTTTTGTTGAAGTCTGCTATGAGTTAACTTCAAGAAGTTATCCCATGACAAGATCCTATTTGAGATGGCTCTTTTAAACATCTAAGTGTGATTTTATTTCCCATCATGAAGAGAAACACAATACATCAGCTTTTATACAATCATGGCACATTCTGTGTGTTTTACTGCAGCAAAAGCTCCCACCTGTATTATCCACTTGGAGACGTGCTTAAATATCTTAGACAGAAATGGAGAAATCTCATCCCACATCTTCTGTAAATTTTCCATCTGTTTTTACATTTCAAGTAACTCAGCTAAGACTTTTTGCACATAACCACACAAATCATCCTGGTCTCAAGCATCTTTCACAAAACCACCACGCAGTGAGGGTCAGCATGTTTATGAGAATAATGAATTTCAGATTGCAGGATGAAGAACTAATTTTTGCATTCAAATTCTAGCAGAAATTTCTAGAAAAGTTGTGACAGAAAGCAACATATGGACAGTCTCCACTTTTGACCTTCTGTCTCTGAATTCCTCTATTCTTATACAGAAAAATTATCTTGCACTTGTAATCTCACTAGCCAAGAAATTCTTACAGTATCTTATAGTCATGAAATTCCTGCTTTTTTCTTCTTGTTGGATATACCCATTTATACAGCCCTCCATCATATGTATCTCCTATTCAGTATACACAACATGTCAGCAGTAGCTGAACAGTACCCCACACACTGCCCAGGACTTTTTGGAAAATAAACTATTGGCAACCTGTTGAAACTCACCAAGAAGGATTTGGCAATTTGTTGGGGCATGCAAATAGCTATAACTACTAATGCTGAAAAAAATACTAGTAGAAATTACTTTTGAATCTCACAGATGAGGAAATTAATTTTTTATAAACTATGAAAATGCATATAATATCTCAATTAACCATACCCACAGTTACATTTAATGCAACTGAGAAGAAAGTTCTATTAAAACCCACTTGAGGCGACACAGCTCTTAGTTGATTTAAATGGTGCCTTTAAACACACTGCAATAAATATGCAGCTTGTCTAATGTTAATCAAAAATATGCAGTAGACCAATGATCCAACGCATTAATCATGGTGTATAGTTGCAGTAAAAAAATAAGCAATCAAAGCCTGAATAATGTTTATAGTTTGTTGGTAATGTTGACTTTCAACAGTCCATTGTTAAACACTTTTTTCCCCCCCATTCCTTCCAAATAAAATCTTTACTATAAATGTAGGGGAAAGGACAATATCTAAAACCTCAAGCAGGTGACATTCACAACATTTTCCTTATCGTTCAGCAATAACTTGTTCACTCTTTTCTTCATTTTATTCAACTGAATTGCTACAGGAACATTTGCCAGGACATTTACGTTGTAACATTTACCTTCATGCATGGCTCTCAAAAACATCATTCCTCCACGAAATGGAACATTGAAAATTGGATAGAATATTTCTTTAGGGCAATGAAAACAGTGTTGTTTACTGCTATTTTTCTAGGTTTATACATATAAGACTCTGAAATTAGCTGCTTGGGCAGGTAAATGAAGTAAAGTTAGCACATTCCTTGTACAGCAGAAGCAATAACTCATTTTAATCCCATGTTAATATAGTTCAGTCTGAATTTTTTTAAAAATTGACTGATTCTGTTCCATTCTGGTGCAAATTATGCACCCAATGCACATCCTGAGCATGCCTTGATAACCACAGATTCCATTATGTGTTTAATAATTGACTATTCAATAGAGCATTGATGCATTTTTGTCTGGAACTAATTCACCTTTGTCTGTGTAACAGCATGAATGTACAGTGAATTACAGATATAGTCTTGAGATGTAAAAGGCTACACACTTTATTCAGCTCAGGATTTTTACACTACATATTCATGACAGGCATTGCTTGGAAATTAATATCCTAACTTGTATATGCTAGTATATATACACAATGATTTATTAGAGCAATGATTCATTGAAGAGCACCCTTAACCTTTGTCTGGAAATCAACACCTTCTGTAACAGGTCTGACCTCAAAAACAGTATTACTCATGGCTGTATTTGTAGAGATGTGTGTGACATGGTTATTAACAAAGAAAAAGACTGGCTGGAGTATTTAAAACATCAAGATTAAAAAAAAAAAAAAAGAGCCACAGGGACTACTGCTATTACTCATACATATGGATATCTCTGTGGCAGAAAAGCAAGCCTAAGAAAGCTTCTGCTGCTCCATGCAGGCCTGTTACTTCACCATTGCAAATGCAGAAGAAGGCAAAAAAAACCCCACAAGAATTGTAACAAAGCACTTATTCATCAAACAGAGCATGTTCCATCCCACCAAAAAATAAGCATCTCTGTCACCTCTATTCTCACCAAACAATCCTAACCAAAGACAATCAGCCTTGGTAGTTTCAAGCACAAGCTTACTGCCTTAGGTCATACAACCAAACTCAGTTCAGTCAATGTTCACTGAGAAATGGTAATAGTGAAAAATAAAACTGAAGAAAACAATCTCCAAAATTGTCAGCAAATTACATTTAATCTGAAGGAAAAAGAACAATAACTTCTCCCCATTGGGAACAATTATCTTTTAGCTGTACTGTAACCAAACTACTTTTTCATCTTTGTGAGCTGTATGTCTAAAGGTGAAGTTAGTCTCTACTATGTCAGTCAAGGAAGCACCTTTAAAAACAATAAAATCACATAAAAACTGTTCATATCACTTTGCCATAACTACACTATTGGCCCAATGGGGCTTTTGAATTTCCTCCAGCTGTAACCAATGTCTAATGCTTCAGAAGCAAAACAGCAACACCTTCAAGTATGCTACTTTTATTCTGAATTAAAATGTTAGCTTTATTAGCCAATTATCTGGTTCTTATACCCCACCTCCCTTCATCAGAACACAGTGATAAGTCAGTGATATCCTACAGATAATTAGGGACTTCAGGAAATCTTACCAGCATCACTTGGTCCAAATTTGCTTGTCTTCATTTTCAGCTTGGGTTGCTTCTGGTCACTATGGTAGAGAAAGATTAAGAAGTTATTAGTGAAGCCTTCATACTTGCTCCTATCCAATAAATCCATCTGTTACACTATCTTACAGATAGGATGACATAAATCATGTTACAATACATGCTAAACAAATAATAATATTCAATTTAGCATTTTAATAGATTCCAGTTATAGAATGATTGCATCATCATTATAATTAGCCTTTGTTTATTCCCAGATAACTCCCAAGCACACAGTCATTTCAAACATCTCTTGGCAAGCTTACTTTAATTCTTGTTGTCTTCCCAGCCAGCCATCCCAAGTCTTTTTTTCTTAACCTCTTAACATGTTAATTTAAAGCCATAACAGACTTTCTTCCCTGACTTTGCAGCTATTTATTTTCCCTCAGAGGATTTAAAGAATGCTTTAGACTACAAAGTACTCCTTATTTTGTAAGATGACAAAGGGTATTGCAAATGTTTTCATCTAACAATATGCAGCCATGCCTTGAGAGGCATTTCATTAAACTGGATCACAGTTTTGCCCAAGCCCTATTTTAGGGCTACCAACAGATATCCTGCATGCTCAGCTGGATAAATGACCTCTCACTGCTGTGATCAAACTGCTGGGTTCTGTTCAAGAAGTGTTTGTCACCCACCCGTGACTGCTGATGAGCAGAGTAATTCCTTCACATATATGGAAGGCAGCTCAAGCCTGGCCAGCTGGAGCTATTGGCTCAGCTATAGGAGTGGGGTCACTGCAAGTACCCCTTTATCTTTTATGTCTGGATTCCATGTAGAGAGGAAAAAAAAACCCACAAAACTGAAAAGACCTGACCCAGGATTTTTAGGAATCTACATTCACTGACTTGTACCACATTTGCAATGTCTAGATTTCATTTCCCTGAGGACTGCTGGTTTGACTACGCAGCCAACCAAGTGTTAAACAGCTTCATTCTTGATTGGATGCTTGTCTGTGCTTGTGTCTCATCTGTTACTGGTGGAGCCCTCAACAGGAAAAGTCAATTTAGCAATTTTCTGAAGCAAACAATAACTTACAAGATGTGGACTCAATTCCCAGTCCCCAGTGCTTTTTCTAGATGTTTAATGTGGTCCTGTTGTACTTAAAAATGTTTCTACTCTTTCACACTTTTCTTTGTTGAGAATACCCTTGAGAAGTGGCATTGATTCCCAGTGATTTATTTTACTTCATGTTTATTTAACAAGCTATGCTCTTTACCTATTTATGTGGCATTACTGCCCTGATATGTTGCACTTTCACACCTACACTTCTGGTTTTGTTGGGACTGTGATTACAGATGCACAGGCAACAAAGATACTGAACACCAAGATCTTAATTACATAGGCTGTTTTTCCTTGATTTTTCTTTAGGACAAATAATATACATTTATAACACAGAAAAGTGTGGGGTTTCTGTTTGCAAATAACTCTGTTAAGTTGTCACTGCACTTAGCAAAGTGTGTCTAGGGAAAATGGTTTAATTGGAAGATTTGGGGAAATAATACAGGTTCTGCATTAGCTGGAAAATTACTGACATTTCCTTGCATGAGGGATGCTGCTTTCCAAGAGGGTACTTCACCTTTTAAAGGCTTTATTACAAGGTTGGCTATATGCTGTGCTATTACCTGCAGATTTTGTCTTTCATCAACAACAATGGCAAGTGACAACACTGTTCTAAAGCTCTAGAGGTACTTCAGCTGCGGATGGCTTCTAAGTCATGAAAATAAACCAGCAGTTTCCATGATGCCTGAGTTATTTCTGAGTTAATTCTTGATTTCCAACTCCTGAGTTATTTTATGCTTTTCATAGATGGCTCGCTGAGTTCTCTGTGTGCAGTCTAAATACACTGTCAAACGCCCCATCCAGGATTACAAGAAAAATGGACACAAAAATATGTGGGAAAGGAAGATCGCTATTAAAATATTCACATCTTCAATGAAAAATAGGCCAACCCCTACTTATTATAGTTTTATGTCTCTTTTTAATATGCATATATTGTCAATTGTTAGCACATCATAGCCAGCTACCCTATTTTGCAATAATAACTAACAATGACAGTTACACAAGATTTTATGACTCTCCTGAAGGAAAAAAATCTTGATGCAGCAGTAATGAAAAAAAAAAAAAAAAAAAAAAAAAACAACCAAAAAAACCCTTAGGTCGCAAAAAAAAAAAAAAAAACAAACAAAAAAAAAAACAAAACACCCTTAGGTCTGCTTTTCACAAAGCTTCATATAAAATCTTCTTCTCTGCAAGGGTTTATTTCACCCGTGATCTCTGCAGGAAGATCAGAGCTACAGATAAAGTCAGGCACTGCCGTCAGAGTCTGAATGGCCTGTGTACGGACAAGGCAATTAGTGAGCAGCAATAAGTCATCAGGTGCAATTGAAAGGAATATGCAATCTGGCTTTCCCCTTCTCAAGAGGCACTTATCCTCTCATCTATCGCAGCTATAACTTGAAACTCCTCTGCAGTTGCCATCTGGCATGTAAGTGTGGATCTGGGCCTAAATGAGAAACAATAAAGACGGATGGAAGCCTTGATGCTTTGTGCTGCACAATACTGCTTTGTAAAAGATCCTTTATGTTAAATTACACTGAAATCAAGATTTTGAGCATTATATTTATGTCTCTTCATATCACTTCAAAGTTTATGTAAAACAGATTAAATAATCTTTTGGCCAAGTCATTAAAAACTAGATTTCTAGGGCTGGGAGAGGAATCCCATAGCTAGCAGAGGTAACAGAAACCAAGAAAAAGAACTATGATGAAAAATGGGTAAAGTGGGGTATTTAAATCACATTTAATTTTTAGGTTTTAAAGTGCAGTATTGCATGTTTCTACTCCAAACACAAATTGCATTTATCTATTTTTTTAATTAAAAGCATGTTGTGTGTCAATAGTCCCTGGGGTGGGTGGCAGTATCAGCTGCACAGAAAGGCAAGATCTGCCCCACCTGAAGGGGCCGGGACCAACCACTGCCTGCCTGAGCAGCACCTTCCCCTGCCTGCTGCAGTGATCCTGCTTCCAGGACCATTCCGGCTTCCAAAGAGCACACGAAACACCAACCATGTGTGCACAGAGGGAATTCTCCTGTGGGAAGATTGACACAAAACCCACACTACTGACCATTTTGTTTGTCCACCAAAATCCTGACGTACTATCCATAGGATTGGTTTTGAGCAGGCAGAAACTCCCTCAATTTCCTCCTGATATCAGTAGGAGAGGAGAAGAAGAGGAGGTCACAGGGGTAAAAAACCCTATAACTATAGTTTTCTTTCAGAAAACAGAGTAAATATATATATATATGTATATATATAGCAAATAGTCTGAGAATTTTGGCAAACCTGTGTGGCTAGGGCAGCAAGAAGCAAAATCCGGAATACCTCCCTTACTTGAGCAGGAATCAAAGCCTGGATTACCTCCATTACTTGGAGCGGGGAAATGATGAGCCTTTACAGCAATTCTTCACAGATAAGCAATAATGAAATCCACATATTATGTCCATTTTTCTGTGTTACATAACGCTGTGTTATGAAGAAGCTATTCTACAAATTACAGAGCTCCCCAAAAGATGACAGCTCTGCTCCACAACAAACCTTTGAGGTGTTGAAATTAGTCTTTGTTCTGCATCAGAAGAACACAAAATCCTGTTGGTATCTTTGTCAAATTGAATTGTGTCAGATATCCAATTTTACAAAAACCCATATGCTTTCCAGTTTCTCTCTGCCCTATGTCTGCAAGAGATCAGCGAGTAGTATGCAGTCAAAACTTTAACAGAACAAACATGTTATCATGATACCTTTCAATTTTGACCAGTGTTATATTTTAACTAAAAGCATTTTAATTAAAATTATTCCAGTTGTTACAGGACTGTTCTCTGCACTTTAAATGGTATCTTAATGTCCAAAGCTGTTCTCCCTCTCATGCATATTAGTGTAAAGTTAGAAAGGTTCTGTTTGGGCTAAGAAGGCAAAGAAGCAAATTACTATCATCTATCAGTAAACGTTCCTTTTCAATCCAACTTCATTCTTGGTAAACAGATGTAAAGTTTATACTGTATTCTCACTATAACTTTTTTTTCCTACTGGAGTTTCTGCAGTTTCTGGGCCAGTACTGGATCCTGGCGCTGAGGGAAGTTTTGACTCTGCTGGTTTACCCAGGTACCGCAGTGGGGACATTACAGCATCTCTGCTGTACAGTAAAGTATTGAAGTACAGGTATTTTTTGTCTTGGTCCTCTCTGAATTGCAACAAAGCCACACTGGGAAAACAGGAATGGTTTCCTTTTGGTAACAGTATTAGTCTCACTCTCAGCTCAACAGAACTATTAAATCTCAAATTTCCAATGATGTGACATTTGACAAAAATGATGCTGTGGTTGCCAGTACAATTATTAAAGATACCCATGGGTAAAATTCTGTAGATTACAGAGGAAGAATCCAGTAGCATGCTAACATCCATCAACAGATATCCCAAAGAGCTCTAAAATGAAAAGCAAAGTGCCAAATACTCTTATAAAATCCAAATAAAAAAAAACCTGCCAAGTTTCTCATATTAAAGAAAATATTTTTAAATGATTATGCAAAAACTCTCTGGGACTGCATGTATGTTTTCAGTGTGACTCCCAGATACAACCCTGCATAATTTTTGTAAGAGTCATTATTTATCAAACATAACCCTAATGGTGACAACACCAGTAACACCACTCGCTGTGCTGGAAAGGTAATATGGAACGTTACCTGAAACACTATGTGAACAAAACAAGCTACTGCAACTTCACTAAAATTCCAAATACAAGCAAGCAAAATTAATGAAAAAAAGGGAAAGACAAAATGAACAGAAGACAATGGCTACCAAGATACGACTGACAGAATTCTACAAACAGTGGAGGATTAAGGAGAAAGAGAAAAAAAACCCAAAATCATTAAAAATGCACATCACAGACTCTCTAATAAAAGAGAGAAAGAAACAAATTAACCAAATATTCCATTCTGTTCACCTCTGAGACAACTTTTCAGTTTCAGTGTTTATCTTCTAGGTAAGTCTTCCTTGCAGCCAAGTTAAAAAGTTTTATTATTGTTACTTGAGCCTTTTTTAGTTGTTGAATTTTTACGTTGCTGGGGTTTATTTTGGATTATTTTTAATTTAGCTTTCAAACAAAGCTTTGTATCCCACCCTGTCTCTGCCTCTGCTCATTTATCTCCTGCAGCTCCAGAGGAACAGAGCACACTGGAGCCTGCTTTGCTTTGTTTCTATGCTGAATTTCAGCCTTTTGATTTCCACTGCTCTCCTCAGTAATACCAGATTTGCTAATGTTTCTTTGCCTTTAATTCTAATAGCAATCAAGCAACTCAATGATTTTCATTTGCAGGAAATTAACATTTTCTTGTCCACCCATATTTGATTTAAAGTTCCAACTAACCATAACTGCAGCATTTAAGTAATTTAAAATAAAAGCTTGTGTATTTACTTCATGGATTAAGCTGAGTGAATGATCGCCTTGCTGTCCAAGCCAAGACTTCAAGCTAATGTTTTCCAATTCTGTTATGGAGGGTAGAGGTTAATGAACACTTCCCTCATGTTTTTCTTCTCCATCTCCTCCCAAAAGAATTTTTTTCAGATCTGAACTACACATCAGTAAAGGCCAGATGCCAAGAACTAAAAGAATATGCTGACTTGCTGTGCTGCTGTTTTGGCAGATTTTACAACTACAAGGCCTAATTCTACAGCCTTGACGTGCGTAACTTATGTAAGACCCTGGGAGCTCTGGGTCTCAAGAACTGCAGCAAATGCCAAATTTTCATACAGCTACTGATTCATAGCATCTGGAACGACTTTGGTGTGGAATTTCATATCCATAGTTTTACACCTGGACATGGGTATTCTAACTGATGTTTTATTTGGTAGCAATAGAAGAGTAACAGAATAGCATTGTTGCTCCAAACTCCCACCAGAACTAGTCCAGAATTGAAATAAGACTACTGTGATAAAGAGCAGAAGCTGGTCTGGTGATTGCCATTATCTTTAGGTAATTGTCATAATGTTACATAATTTTGTAGTGGTAACTTTGTCTTAATTCAATTGCTGGAAGACAGGTTTTAATTGTTTCATCTTTCATAATCATCTTGGAACTTTCTGTGGTCATTTGTTCTTCCCTTGCAGTGTGGCAACTCAGTGCTTCTGCTCTTGCACACTTTGGTGTCTGATGCTCATCTCTTCCCATATCAACTCTTTTACATATTTCAGGCACAATTTGCAATCTCAAGAGGGCTCAATGGAGCACTCTACAGTTTGGGATCAGACCTACTGCTCTCTTTGTTTACCAGTAATGAATTATTCTACATAACTAAGTTCAAAAAGCATTTCAGTTATTAAACAGTTTCTTAAAAATTCTATTTCAAAATAGAAAACTTATGTTTAAAGGCAACAGGCAAGAAATGCTACAACTATGATTCAGTTTACAACAAAAATGGTGGACAGAACCTCAGCTAGCATAGAACACTTCCCACTGAGATCAGTGGAGCCACATTAATTTGTGTCAACTCAGATGCTCACCCTGAGTTTTCAAGCTTAATGCACCAGATTTAAACTTCAGATTATCTTTCGTTTTTGTAAATGATGCACAATGTTTCGCTTTATAGGAAATCTTATTTACTTCCAAATTAGACTCTTGGGAGTCTAATTCATGATTTCAGACTTCCTAAAGTTATGCCTAAAAATCATAGACCCTGCTCCTGGTCACAAGTCAAAGACTCAAATGCTGAAACCACCATTTGGCCAGCCTTTGACAAGGCCAAGCAAAGGTTTCAAGTACAGCTCATGCCTCCATGCAGCAGTGAAGTTTTACTGTTAGCATGTGAATTTCACACAGGCTTAAAAATACAATCCTTGATTCTATTTATTTGTTATTTTCACCACAATGTCAGACAAGAGGAACAGTTGTGCTTTTGAACTCTGTAGAAAACTAGGTGGCTTTGGGTAGATGCTAAAACAAACTGGTGACATTCTGACATCTCAAAAGACTGTATATTACATGCCTAAGAATGAAAGAGAATAAGAAAGTGACTTAAAACTCTCTGGACTTCACTTTTTGTTAGCATCTATTTAACATGCATTTTATGATGCGTGTATTTTGCAAAATACCCAATAGCTGATGGAGATGGTGGTGCTTGGGGACGTGGTTTAGCGGTGCACTTGGCAGCGCTGGGTTATCGGTTGGACTCGATGATCTTAAGGGTCTATTCCAACCTAAACGAGTCTGTGGTCACGAGTTGGGCACGTCACCTTGAGGCGAAGGAGGGAGCCCTCCGGGCGGCGGAGGCCGCCTGCCAAGGCCAGCCCCGT
>NW_008614478.1:0-2239 GCF_000691845.1 Merops nubicus | reverse complement strand
TTTTCAATCTGTCATGGTCTCCGAGTGGCAGTCCACACACCTGTATATTGATCACTTTACACACCAGTTTTGTGTCCTCTGCAAACTGTGTCATTTATGAAGTTATTAAACAGTATTTCATCCAATAGAATCATAAAGGCTGGAAAAGACCTCTAAGATCATCAAGTCCAACTATTGACTGAATGCTACCATGACCACTACACCAGGTCCCAAAGTACCACTTTAAGGTGATTTTGAGACCTCTGCCAGCATCTTGAAGAATGCTTAATTTCCCTCTTCATCCTGGTTGAGTGGTCTATAACAGAATCCCAACAGGTTATCTGCCTTGTTCTCCTTCCCCTTCATCCTTACCCATAAGCACTCGACCTTACCATGACAGTTGTCAAGCTCTATACAGTCAAGACTCTCCCTAGCACACAGAGCTACCCCACCCCCTCTCCTGGCTCTCTCTTCTGAAAATCTTACAGCAATCCACTGCAGCACTCTAGTCCAATGTCCACACCATTGCCCTTAAGGAATCCCATTGGTAATTGGTTGCAAGTTAGACTTTTTCCTGATTATCACAAAACTTGGAGCCCTGTGATCAGCCGGTTTCCAATCCAACCTGCAGGTCACACATAGTCAAACTGTCTCAGTTTGACTAAAAGGATACTATGATCAAAAGCAAGTAAATGAGTTTCTGAGAAGAAATGAGGGAAATAAGTTCCTTGACAATGTAAATGTACTTTTAGGTTAAAACCTAAACTCCTTATCACTTTTTTATCTGAGATTTCTCTGCCAGGACTACTGACAAAGGAGACTGCAGGAGAAAGCACAAGCATGCCTAGTGTAAATCTTCAAACTTTACAGCACGTTCACAGAATAACATAATGTTAGAGGTTGGAAGGGACTTCTGAAGGTCATTGAGTCCAACTCCCCTGCCAGAGCAGGACCATCTAATCTAGGGCAGGTCACACAGGAACGCATTCAGATGGGTCTTAAAAGTCTCCAGGGAAGAGGACTCCACAACCTCTCTGGGGAGCCTGTTCCAGTGCTCTGGAACCCTTACAGTAAAGAAGTTCTTCCTTATGTTGAGGTGGAACTTCCTGTGCTCCAGCTTGTATCCATTGCCCCTTGTCCTATTGCAGGGCATAAATGAAAAAAAGTTGCCTCTTTCATCTTGACACCCAGCCCTCATATATTTATACACATGAATTAGATCCCCCCCAAGTCTTCTCTAGACTAAAAAGTCCCAGGTCTCTCAGCCTCTTCTTATAAGGCAGGTGTTCCAATCACCCTTGTAACCCTCTGCTGGACTCTTTCAAGTAGATCTCTGTCTCTCTTGAAATGGGGAGCCCAGAACTGGACACAATACTCCAGGTTAGTTCTCACCAGGGCAGAGTAGTGGAGCAGGAGGACCTCCCTTATTCTGCTCCATGCACCCCAGGATACCATTGGCTCTTCTGGCCACAAGGGCACACTGCTGTCCCATGGACAACTTGTTGTCCACCAGCACTCCATGGGACCTCTCAGGTCTCCAGCTGGACTTGGCACCATTTCTCACCACACTTTGGATCCAGGTTAGTTCTCACCAGGGCAGAGTAGTGGAGCAGGAGGACCTCCCTTATTCTGCTCCATGCACCCCAGGATACCATTGGCTCTTCTGGCCACAAGGGCACACTGCTGTCCCATGGACAACTTGTTGTCCACCAGCACTCCATGGGACCTCTCAGGTCTCCAGCTGGACTTGGCACCATTTCTCACCACACTTTGGACTCCATTGTGCAGCCAGTTCTCAACCCATCTCACTGCCTGTTCCTCTAGCTCATATTTCCTGAGCTTTCTCAGGAGGATCTTATGGGGGACTGGGTCAAACGCCTTGCTAAGGTCAAGGTAGACTACATCAACTGGTCTCCCTGCATCTACCCATTCAGTCACCAATCACAGAATGCTATCAGATCAGTCAAGCATGATTTCCCCTTGGTAAATCCATACTGACTAGTCCTGACAACCTTCATCTCCTCCATGTGCTTAAAGATGGCCTCCAGAATGAGCTGCTCCATCATTTTTCCCATGATGGAGGTGAAGATGACTGGTCTGTAGTTTCCTGGATCTTCCTTCTTGCCCTTTTTGAAGACTGGAGTGACATTGGCTTTCCTCCTAGTCCTCAGGCACCTCTGCTGTTTGCCACGATGTAGCAAAAATGGTGTTGCATGTGCCCTTGTGGGTACAGGCTGGTATCAGAACAAAAGTTCCATTC
>NW_008614477.1:0-11319 GCF_000691845.1 Merops nubicus | reverse complement strand
TGGAGACATACAGAGGTTAAATGGAGGGGGTGAAAAGCTGGGACTGGAAAAGAGGGAGAAGAGTTTAGGAACGAGTCATGATGGGCTGAAGAGCAAACATTAGGAAGAAATGGGACTGACTGAGACAACAATCTAGACAAGGACAGAAAAAGAAAGAGGGTGAGACAGCTTTGGAAGGTGTTGGTGAAAGGAAGGAAGAACAACATGTCCTTTTGAGGAGGTCACCTTCTCCTTATGACAGATAAGTGCATGTGGCTTCACTGGAAGCCAAGATGGAATGGAGAAATCAAGGCAAAGCCGTGTACAGCAGGAAGCTACAGCTTATCTGAGTGAACACCTGGAACCAGGCACTTGGAAGTATTCCCAGACCCACAGTTTAAATGCAGCCTCTCTAAGTTCAGATGACCAAAGTCTGTGTTGTCAGTCTGAAGGCTCAATACTGTGTTGGTGGCACAATTAAGTAGAAAAACTTAGAGGTTAAAGTTATTTTTTGTTTTCTGAGAACACAATTATTATGATAAACTCAAATAAATTATTATGATAAACTCATGTAATTCAGGCAAACTCATTCTGAGCCCTTTGTATTGTGAGGAGAATCTTAACTGCATCTTTCCATACTGGTCTCATTGCAGATGCCTTCTGTTCTGGGGACATATCTGGGGACATATATCTGGGGACACCTTTTGAACGAGTTTGTTTTCTGTCAGACCTATATTTAACAGGTTACAGCATTCAGATATTACTTCATGTTATTTTTCTAAGCAATTATGCAAAATGAATAACCAACAGTCCAAATACAGAGTTTATAAATGTGCTATGTACTGAAATTTATCATGGTAAATGTTCATTTCAAGTGTGTAGCACATTCATAGTCATCAGGTTTCACAGTGCTTGGTTCAATCAAATCTCAGAAAGGGCTGATGTGAATCCTACATCTTTGAAGAAACTCACAATGGAAAATGAACTTTTAATTTAAATTGCTCTGAAACAGAATTCAGCTACCCCTCAGTGCATCACTTGGAAGCACAGAAGAATGCATTCACAGCATTGAAGCTGCATTCTTACACTGCTGGTCTCTGCTGCTGTCTCCTACCTCTCTTAAAACTCAAAGTGGAACATGTTTTTAAAAGATCAAGATCTTCAGTGAACAATTTGAAAATCAGTGTACTAAGAAGCTCTAAAAGAAAGACATTATGCAGGCCACTTGGATCACAGTGAACAGCACTCCTGAGTGCTGCTCAGAGGAACTCAGAACCACAGAGCACACAAAACCACTCAGGCACATCTATTTTAGTTGCTTCCCAGCTTCTCAGGAGGGCAATTTTTTAATGTTGGAAGATTTTTGTTTAGATAAAAGCTCCATACCTGCTGTCTAAATTAGATATTAAGTGGCACCTTAGATGCTGAGTGGGGCATAAGCAAGCTACAGCCACAGTTCATGTGAGTGTCTAAAGTTCATCCTTGTGTGATAAAGGCTGTGGAGACAATGACAAATGAGCTCAGCAGTCCCTGCAAGCAAATGCAAAGTTTGAACTCTGACACGATAGATCCCCAGGGAAAGGTAAAATCTGAGCCTGAAGCACTTTCCAGAAATACACTTAGTTTATTACTTGGTTAAAAACTATGAATTCTGTGGACGACCTAGAGGAATATTCTCAACAACTACTCATACGAAGCCACTCTTCCCTTTTTCTGCTCAGCCTTTTTTCAACATCAGCTCGATCAGCCCAGGATAAGTGAGGCAGAAATGATTATTTTTAACAGAATCCATCTGGAAGGGCTTCGGAACCACTTTCTGACAGTGAATTCAGTTGCAAAAGTAAGCAGGGACATTTCCCATCACGTCCTGCCTTTGCTAACACAGAAAGACAATGCAGAGCTCTGCTGCTGTGGGTGATACAACTGCTGCACGCAAATGTGTCCATCACCTTCTTCCAGCACATTACTTCTGGAGCCTGGTTGCCACAGGGACTCCAGGCTCCCTGCTGGGAAAGATCCCAAACCTCCTTCCTTCTTGCAGAACATGTCTTAAGATTGATGAAAGATAATCTTACCCCTGCTGTATAGCATCCGTCATCTGAGAGATGAACACACTCTTCTGTGTCTTGTGTTCCTCTGGAAATCAAAATAAAGTGCTTTAAATATGTTTCTGTATATTGTTTTATGAGTTTGTCACATGTGGCCATCATGACTTTACAGGTCCCTCGTACTGAGGCTATTAAAAAATAATTGCAAGATAATTCATATGGGCTATTCAATATATGCTTTTAAGAGTTTAGGATTGTTTGGTTGGTTTGTTTGGTTTTTTTTTCAGAAAAAAAAGACTGTTTTCTTTGCTCTGTAAACCTTCTGGGTTTCTTTGTGGTGGTGTAGTATGTTTATTAAAAAAAAAAAAAGGTTCAATAGAAATTTTAATCTAGACCAGAGTTCTCTCCATTGAGTCCAACATACAAACCTGCTGGAAAAAGCCAGAACAGGATGTCTGCTTGATTCTTTGCAGTGTTCATGCAGAAAAGAATGGGAAGCCCCTGAGCATGTTACATAGTAATGGGCAGCCTTAGGCTGGGCCTTTTCAGTAGAAACAGAGCAATTTAGTCATTGGCCAGAAACGTGCAAAAAGTGTTTACCAGATACAAGCTTATATCAATCACATGGACTCATTGCTGCTCCTAACATACTTCCTGTCACTTGTTCTTGAAAAAAAATTATAATACATGAGCTTATGTAAAACAAGGGCATTGAGAGCTTTCTCATGGAAATAAAGGATCTTCAAAAAATATACTCACCAAAGGTCATCATGCTTTGTGTGAAAAATTGGAAAGTATTTCAATTCAGAAGAATATAAGCAATTGCAGCTTTATTGTCAGAGAAACGAGAGAAATATTACTAAAAGGAGAGGGAAGCAGAAGAAGAAACAAATGTGAATGCAAATCTGGGGTTGAAAGAAACAGGCTGTTAGACTATCTAGTATGCAGATTCAAGCTGAAGGCAAACCATGTAGACCTTGAAATTTCCTTCAAGATCTTGTTTTGTTGACACTGAAAACAGACTTATCAATATGCCAAGAAGCAGCAGAAAGGGCATAAGATGTCAGGAAAAGTTAATTTTGTGCCATAGGAGAACAATTTGAGACATCTGAGGAAGTTTACCAGTTTCTGTGGAGTCTGAGTGTCATGGCCAAAGGCAGAAAAATCGTGGTTGCTGTTTGAGAACAGGCTTTGGGGGGACCCAAGTTCAAGTCTCAAGTCTGAAATGGAATTTCTTTAGCTGCATTTATTAAGTTTTTAAGCACTGTTAAACATGGCAGTAGGTGCAGGTTAGTGACTGAGTGATCTGCCCAGTCAGTGGCTCTATAAGTTGCAGCTGTAGCAATGTACCTTGGATGGCATGTGTAATGATCTGTGTGGAATCAGGGAAGAATTTCAGATCTAAAAAACATAAACAACAGCATCTTTCTTGTGAGACAAATGAGAATAAGATTAATAAATATTCTTGGACATAGAATAAGACAATTTTTATTACTACAGTTATTATTTAGCAATAAAAGCATAACTTAGCAATACTTGAAAGGCATGAGCAATGCTTATGTTGGAAGGTGTGTGTGGAACAGATAACAGAGTTGTCCTATCACCAAGCACCCTGAGAAGGCATCTATGAGATCAGGCAACTCTGAGGTCAATATTTTTAACATACTGGTTCAGTCAGATTCTGATATTATGACCGTAGGGATGCTGTTGATACAGAGGTGATGTGAATCCTGTTCTAACAAAAGAGTAAAAGCTCTCAGGTAGACTGTGGGATACATGCCTGCATTTAATGTACAAGGAATTAAGAAATTACCTGTTCTTGGGGAGAGCATGGGCCACCATCTGTTTTCCAGTGGACAGCATGGAGGAAACAGCTCAGTGAGATGGGTACAAGCCATGCTCTGCTTTATGTACTGGGAAAACCACAGCCTTAACATGCACTCTGCTGTTTGAGTCTATGGTCTTAAAACTTGCCATGAGACATGAAGACTGTTGTCAAGTCTATTTCAGGGGTTTACTGCTGACCTAAATAACATAATAAGAAAAATGTGCTGAGATGGCTGATTCTGCAATGAAGGCTGCTAATGCAATGAAATGCAGGCACTCCATAGCTGCATTTAGGTTGATGTTTCAGTGCAGGTTATGCTGTGGGATTAAGATACAAGGTGTAATGATGATCTACAAGTCCATATGAGAGGTATAAGGTGAAATGAGAGGAAAAACCTTTCCTAAAGGTATGCTCCCACAAGGAACTATAACAGAGTCCAACCAATTGAGTGATCCAACAAATACCTCGAGACCAACAAGGTGAACTGAACAGGGAGGAGGTTTGTCAAGACACTGCTCCCTGCATAGTCTTAGCAGCTGCTGGGAATGCTCAGCTACCAAAACCTGACCAGCAAAATAGAGTTATCATCCCCAGAGAGAGGACCAGCACGCTTCAGACTCTGCACACTGCAGGAAGTAAACCAGCAGAGGCAGTATTTGGATCCAAAGCCCTGAGTGATTTGCAGCAATGGATCATTAAACACCCTGTCCAGACACTGGCAGAGGCATGGGCAGCAGGGAACATTCAGCAGCACAACACTGCTGCTTTCACTGTTATTAAGAAAGCAGCTAAACTGCAACACGAGGCAAACAGATCATCAGATGTCACTGAAAACAATCTTGATTGGCCAAATAATGTGAAAACTGCTAAATGACATGAAATCAACAGCTCAGTGAATTCCAAGATTGAATAAAATTTGGTGGGAGATTACACTGGGATTAAAAACAGTGACATTTCATCAGCAATCATCATGGTCAGAGAAACCATTTATTAAAGCTGCTGGTGAAACAAATGTCTATAGAGAGGGCATCATTACCTCAGATTCCCTTTACACTCAGAGAGAAGAAGGTCCTTCTGGGGGCCTCTGCCTAAGGCAGACATCTAAAATAGGTCTGAGTGTCTTTCCTGTGCACTAGTGATAAAGGGAGCTTAGGCTCAGGAGCTATGATGTAGGCAACATCTTTTTAACAACCATTTCACACCTATGTTATGAGTGCCTAAAGCTAAATAAGGCTAATTCCACTCCATGGGCTTTTCAGTTGCAGATGATTTTGGTGGACTCTGCAATACTTGTTGGCAGTTTCAGGAGAGAAGGCAAGAGAAGGTCACAGTTAAGGAAATACTATTAGCATATGGAGAATAACTTTATAAGAGTTATGGAAGGGTGGTGGAAAAAAATCAGAAGGAGGAACAATCAGTAATTCTGCAAGCAGCTCCTGCTACTCTGAAGAAAGAAACTGGTTATGGCTGAGCATTTGCAAATGGTTGTTGTCATTCCAGGATCCAGTTATGGGGGATTCAAATTCTCTAATAAGCACACTGAATCTGACAACACTTCAAAATAGGCAAGTCTTGATTTCCCAGTGCATTCTAGGAAGATTATTGGGATCTAATTCTGCCATAAAATATCATGTAGATTACATCAGACTTCTCTTAAAGGGCTATTTTGTTTCAGAACACTAATTAATTTTAAATATACAAGAACTGATGCAAAGACAAGAGAGGTTCTTTTCTGTGCTAGAAAACAGCAAGGTTCCTGAGGTGAACTGAACCAAGGGACTGTCATTATTGCAAGGGAATTAAGAGACATACAATGCAGCACATCAGTGGCCAGGCATCCCATCAAAAACTGGAGATAAATATCTGCAAGGGGTTGGTTGTGTGCGTGTGGTTGTTTAATTTAGGAACAGGCTGCAAGGGATGCAGTCATTATAGCACAGCTCTGCCTTAAAATGCAGAAAATTAATTGGAGGCAAAAGAAGGAGGATGAAGACCTTGATATCTAGTGACTGCATCAGGAGGCATGTCCCACAGATGGAGGGATGTGTATCTGAGAATTACACAAGCAGGAACCAAAGTTGCTACTTTGCCCCTCTTTGCACTGCCAAATATGACAGCATTTAGTGCTGCTGTGGGCTGCCTAAAATGTCATTGCATGAAGAGTTTCCATTTCTGGAAAGCCTGTTCTTGCTTGATTCAGTTCTTGGTGGAGCATCAGTATAACAGGACAAGAAACCATCTTTAGAAATGCACTGATTTCCTTAGGGAAGAAATGAAGCAAACAGGGAAAAGCCCAGTAGTACTGAAAACTGAGGCACCAGCTGGGCTTTCAACCTCCTGTAGGAAATCTGGCATTTAGTCCTGCAGTCATAGAAAGAGTTTGATTAGGTCCAAGCAACTGGAGATAAGGTGGTACTCCACAAAAGTCTCTCTCATTGCTAAATCTCCACAATGCTCATCCCCAAAACAGTAATCCTAGAGCTGTGCAGATCATCAGAAATATTCCCTCTCTGTGCACAGTGGCAAGTCTATGCTGGAGCTCTGGCTCTGCCCCCAGATCCTGGTATAGGGAAATGGATTTGGCCATGGACAGACTGCAATAGATTCCCAAAGGGGTGCAAGTATAACGAATCTGCTGGCTCTGGGCTGACAGAGCACCCATTTCCATCACTCTCCTGGGCATTGCAGTTGCACACATCCCACATGTCCCTTAATAATCACCACTACTAAAATGGCATAGTGTAGTCTTTTCTGTTTTATAAAGGAACTGAGATTTCTTTCCTCCAAAGGGAGATCTCCCCTGTTCCCTTTTACTGCACCATAAGAGCTCTTCAAATATGCTTGAGCTGGTTTTCTCCCCTTCTCCTCTGATTGCAGAAAGAAGGAAGGAGTTGAGTCAGCCAGCTGGCCAGCCCTGCTTTCCAGCTTGCAGCAACTCGTGCATTTTAAAAAAGATAATGACAAACACAAATATTTGAATTCTTTTCACAGAGCTGACCAAACAGAAAAGGCTGGCACAGCAAAGGCTGGAAGTCCCTGCCTGCAAAGGGCAAGGCTGCTCCTAGGAGCAGAGCACAGCCCTTGTCATAACTGGGATTGCAGGAGGTGGGAATCCAGTATTTCTTCCCTTTCTGGGAAGGAAGGTATCTGCTCAGCAGGATTTGGGGGCAGAATCATTGTTTTGTGGGCTGCTCCCCTGCTCTGATAGCTGCCTGCTTGTATGACCTAAGCTAAATGCATGCACTTTCTCTGAGGTATAGAAAATTTAATCTGTTGTTATTGCTCATATGCTTTTATGGCACATTTGGAGGCAATTCTACTTAAAACTGCTTATATAAAGCCATCAGCATTTGATGGATATTATATAAAAAAAAAACCCCAAACCACCACCTCTGTAACTCTTTCAAAATAAGGCTGTGGGTTTTATTGCCCATGCTTGGTTGCTTATAACATGCCTTATAACTTAATGGAATTTGAGAATTTTATGCCTTGTAATTTAAATTCTCAGACACTTTGAAGGGAATTAAAGCTAAAAGTGCATTGCTCTGGTTTTGGCTGGGATAGAGTTAATTTTCTTTATAGTAGCTGGTATGGGGTTATGTTTGGTATTTATCCTAAAAACAGTGTAGATAACACAGGGATTTTTTCATCATTGCTGAGCAGTGCTTACACAGAGTCAAGACCTTTCCTGCTTCTCACACCATGCCACAAACAAGCAGTCTGGGGGTGCACAAGAAGCTGGGAGAGGACACAGCTGGGACAGCTGAGCCCCACTGACCAAAGAGATGTCCCATACCACATGAGGTCATGCTCAGCAATAAAACCCTAGAGGAATAAGAAGGAGGGGGGGGACATTTGGGGTGTTGGTGTTTGTCTTCCCAAGGAACTCTTATGGCTGATGGAGCACAGCTTTCCTGGAGATGGCTGAACACTGATGATGGGATGCTGATGGGAAGCAGTGAATGGATTCCTTCTTTTGTTTTGCTTCCATGTGCAGGTTTTGCTTTATCTATTAAACTGTCTTTATCTCAACCCATAAATTTTCTCATCCCTTCCAATTCTCTCCCCTGTTCCACTGTGTGAGCAGCTGTGGTGCTTCAGTGCTGTCTGGGGCTAAACCACGACAGCATCCAGGAGGATGTGGTCAGGGGGAGTGGACTGGGAAGAAGGAAACAGAGGTGCCAGGGCTATAGGTTGCCCCGTGTTTCCTAATGATCCACAGTTGTATCAGAATAGTAGTTAGAAATGGCCAATGCTTATTTCATTGTTATGCAACAACTGGAAGTATGGATCCATTCTAATGAGCCACTAGGGAGTGCTGGAGGAAAACTCATTATCCAAGAGTATAATGCAATTTTCCCTTTCCCAACTGTGTGCATTTTGCCCTCTGTTTCTTTTTCTCTTTTTTTTTTTTCCCCCCAAAGCCTGGATTAATTAGGTAGGCAATAATTACCTGAACAATTTCCTGCACAGCCATAAATGGGTAATGTATTACTCCCTCAGAATGACACTGCTGTAACACATCTGTCACCCACAATATCTGCAACTGCAAAAAGCATTGCAGAGTTTATTGTTATTACACCACAGTTTATAATATATGGTGGGTCCAGTTTTATACATTCAGAAGCCTGTCAGGTGGAGGACATCTGTATAGCAAAAGAGATTTATTTACTGAAGTGCTAATTGCTTTAATGCAAGTACCAGAGATGGAGCAACAGTGTGGCATTATCTTATGGTCCATTTGCTTCAGAGGTTATTCATCAGGGAAACACTCCTTAATGCCACACATCTTCATATGCCTACCCTTCATCTGCTGAAGCCACCACAGGCTTTCAGTCTTAAAACTAAATGTGTGTTTTAACTAGTTACTCAGCTGCAACAAGCCATATTTTAAGATTTTATTGCCTCTCGTTATCTTTCAAAGTTTATAGAGCATTGATAGCTTTCCAAGACAAACAAAGAGAAAGCAGTTTTCAGCAAGCTGGGAGCAATGAATAAAACTGAGCACAGAGGTTCCTAGGCTGAATATTCACTAGCATCAGCTATGGGAGAGCAGTGCTTCTGTTCCCTCACATACTCAGAGCCAAGGCTCATGCCAACCCCAGTTTGCCCTCCAAATCCACCCATGGTGTCTACTATGTTCTTCATCCTCATGGGGCATGTAGGCTGCCCACCCCTCTGGTCCCCTCTGGGCTGCTCCATTGCAGGCATTTGTAGGGACCAGAAGCACTCTCAGCTTAGGATGTCTTTTGCCTCTAAAGGTCCTGGTGTATTGCTCCAGATATCAAGTGGGGAAAGCAGAAGCAGTGTGGGGCCACCAGCTGCTGACATGCAAATTTTCCAGAGAGAAAGAAGCTTTAGAAACCTTTAGGGTAATTTTCTTTTCAGTATTTTCAGCCCTGCCTTCCACATAGAAGTCCTCTAATTTTCTAGTTTTTTGTCTAAAGTGCTTCAAATCAGCTTTAAATATCACTACCCAAATGTAAGAACCCTCATCTGGAGTTAATAGCAGTGCAAGAACAAGCCTAGTGAAATCCATGGAGTTTGACCTGTCATAAACTGATGTAAATGTCATTTCATCTCATTTAGAAATTACAATACCCAAAGAAATGTCTTTATTGACTTGACATGAGTTAAGTTCAGGTGAAAAGTCCCAGGTTCTTGCTGGCAACCAAAGTGAGTGTTTTGCCATGGCATCCAGTGAGACCACAATTTTACAGTTGGTACCAAGTATCTAATGATCCCAAGAACAGCATGGCAGAGAACTTAGATGGTTGAATTATAGTCTCCAAACTGAGTTATAATGCAGTGCAATGACTCTATTTCACTGATGGTGCTAGACATACTGTTTGGTTGTTTTTTTTAATCCACATGTCTACAAAAGATGCCTGAAAAAAACCTCACAAACTAAAAAAATCATTTAAATGATCATTTAAAATATTGTTTACTAGTCTTACATGGAGAAGTCTTGCCTTGTGGAGGAGTAACAAAAGAAAATATGGTATTGTTAGTATATGGTCACTGGCCTCCAAATACACAATAAGGGATTGAACTTGTTTAGTGCCTGTCCTTTCTGTTTTCAGAGTTTTTATGCATGATGTTTCTGGGTGAGAGCAAAGGATGTGTGTACTGCATTCCTCTGTGTCTTGCTGCCAGGAGATTGTTCTAGGTTTTGGAGACCTGCAAAGGATGCTCTACCTCCTTCATGTGTGGAAATTCTTTTCCAGGCAGTGGCTGCTGGCACTTAGGACTAAATCCTCTCTTTAGATTAAAACTGTTGGGCAGAGCAGCTGGAGTTCTGCCTGATTTCTCCCCTTCTTTCTCTGTCTCCCATCTGGGGATGGGTTCAGTTGCTTTTAGTGGCTTCTATGGCTAATTAATGCCATAGCTGCCAGCCTGGAAGAGTACACAGGTTTCCTGTATGTCCCATCTCATTTCCTAGGACTTCTTAGATTACTCTAGGTTCCTACATGTTGCCAACCAAACTCCCTAATCACTGGAGTCAAAGGAGAAGACATCAGATGACTAAGCATGAGGCATCTGCTTCAGGGTGAATTGAGTTGTGCTCCAGGCTCCACTGGCTGGATTGACCAGCTCTCTATTGCCTGTATGGAAAGATCCAAACCATTGCACTTGCACGTGCCCTGCACAGAGTTTACTACACACAAATGTGTAAATCTCAAACTAAATCCCACCAAAGGGTTCTCTGTAAAACCGTGCTGAGATATGGGTGAGATATGTGACTCTGGATTCTGGAAGTCCATTTTTAGGATGTGCATCCTCAGATAGCTTCTTTACACTTGCTGTGCATGACACCAGCATTAGCTAGGACATGAGACAGCTCACATGTGATGCATAGTGCAAGAATGGAACATAGGTGCTATTTTAGACAATGCAGAGCAATAATATGATCTTAATATAATGATAATGGCACTCAGTGAAATAAGAAATCAAATCTTAGATATTAAAAGTTGAATTTTGTAAAGGGTGAATAATGAACTACATAATAGAAAGACAACCCGTGACAATGAGTTTCCTTTTCTTGTATTTTCATGCAATCAAGAGCACAAACAAAAGGATTCCATGAAAGATATTAGAAGCATGAACAATTTTGGTGATGGTCTCCTTTGAACTCTCAGTACAAGTACTGTCAAGTGTATTTCAAATGCAAATTGCAAATCTGTAATGCTAAGAAAAATTAGAATTCTATAACATGCGACAACAGAACTGTGCTGTGTGCTTTAACAATCACAGGATTTATTTCCTCTCTGCCTAAAAGCACTCATAAAACCATTTTCTATAATCTCCCTGCTTTGGGGACCTGTGTTTGATGGGATAAGCCCATAATGCATTTGTCCAGCCATGTGATGTCCATGCTCCAAGGCTTAATTTATGTAAAGCTTTTTGATCCAGCTCCTATACAAATGTGTGAACCACAAGATTTTATATATATATATATATATA
>NW_008614476.1:0-25129 GCF_000691845.1 Merops nubicus | reverse complement strand
GCCTCTGTCGCCTCGCCCGGCTTAGGCACAGAGCGCGTTTAGCCCTGTGATGGGGTCCAGGCCATAGAGCCATGGATTCCAGCAGCTGGGCACAACGGCATTAAACATCTCCTCCGGCTGCCCGCTCCCGACCTGACCGGGGGCATTGTTCAGTGCAGTGTTTTGCAACGAGCTAAACTTGCGGGTTCTCAAGGGACGAGCAAGTTACTTTGGCCGAGGGTAAATCCTCCTTCCTGCAGTTGCGGCACTGGACGCGTGCGTGGGGAGGAGCCTCTGAGGGCTCTGATCCGGGTCGGGCGCAGGCGCACGGGGTTCCTCTCCCAGCACCTTTCCGTCTCGGTCCCTGACCCCTGGGAGAGGCCTCGGGCTTCCTGGGAGAAGCTGCTGACATGCCTCTGGGGGGGTGCTGGCACTGTGGCTTGGGCAGGTGGAGATGGGTGAAAGGGAGCTCAGGATAATGGAAAAATCAAAGTGTGAGCTTGTGGGAAGCTTACTCTTCATAAAGCACAAAGACAAGGTACTTTATTTCTAAACAACCTTAGCTAGAGTGTGACTCCTAATGAGCCTGTTTCTGAAGTGATCTGAGGATTCTCTCTTTTAGGACATTGTTGCTACCTTTTCCTATCTCAGCAGTATCCCAGGACGCTGGGAACTTGGTCAGAACCTGGAAGATGCTAAGGAAGGGGTTGTTGTTGTTTTTTTTTGTTTAAGCTTTTATGAGAGTGGGTTTTCTAGAAAACTTCTTGTATTTTGAACTGCGTGTGTGATGCTGAATATTAAGAGGAAGGATTGTTGTGTACGTTCTGCTGCTCTGGACCCCACTTGGGAGTTCTGGACTTTTACTGTTGATGATCAATTGCTCTTTTTTCAAGTTCTCCAAGTACAAAAGGTAGCAGGTTGGCCTTAACAGAAAAAGAAACCCTTTACTGTGTTGCAAAATGGAGCTGACTTTTTTTTCTGCCATTTCCCGGTGCCCTGCTGGTACTCCCACTGCTCTGCTGCGTGCCCAGAACGGGTCACTGGGGCCTCCTCACGCTGTGGACCTTCAGTGTCTGCCTCCCCACCGCTGCAGTTCCCTCTCCTGGCCCCCCACGGGAGCCCCCTTCATGTGGAGAGAGGAGAGGTATCTTTATACTCCTTCTGTCACGGACAAGCTCGAATGTTTACAGCTCTGCTTCGCTTCACCTGTCGCGAGTGTCCCTCAACAAGCGGCACAGTCTGTGAGGGGACCTGGTTGCTCCTAGGTGTGAGGGCTGCTTCGCTGTAGGCCAGGGTAGGGCTGCCCCTCCTGCTGCTCTGCTGAGGCCCTCAGGCGTGCTCTCTGTTCTTAACCCCACCTGCATCCTCTCCTTACTGTAGATGATGCACCTACACTTGGGACACCCTCCACCTGTACCCACATGCACTCAGAAGCAGAGATGGATTTTTGAGGACATGCTGGACAACTTTTGTACAAACTGGGGTCAGGGCCGGTGTTACTTCAGCTCACCTCTGTAGGTGGTTATTCGAGTAGTACTGTGGGAGGTGGGCGCAGCACATACGAGAAGACTAAATCCACACCAGCTAGGGAGGAAGTCCCTAATTTGTTGGCACAAGGAGCCCAGTGGGGCACTGGGTCATTAAATAAAAGGTGTCTTCTTCCACACACAGCAGTGAGAAGGTGGGAGCAGTAGTAAAGAAAACAAATTACTTTGGTTTGTTAAGCGTTTCCATGGTGGGGCAAAAGCCTTGAGATTCTGGTGTGTTTGCTGCACTTCTAGAGCATCAGCTGTACTGTATGTTTTTGGTTGCTTGGTCCTCTTCTCCCTGATGCCACTGACCACACATCTTGAAAATTTATCATATGCACCCCTTTCCTCTGGGAATACTCCATTAGCTAAAAAGGTCAGTTATGGACTCGAATTCTACCAAATTTGGAGTCCTGTGGTCGGAGCTGGGACAGGCGCTGTGAAGTCGCCAAAGGGTGGGTAATTTCTGGTGGCAGCATCCTTACAGGCTTGAGTGCCAGGCTGCTCTACTCTCGGCGTGGCTTAGAAAAGGGAAGGTGTTGGGGTCACCCCCATCTTCAAGTATATTAATCTTAAACTGCAGGGTCCCAAGCATGTGATGCAACCTCTCGTCAGTGGATCTCTGGCAGGTGGCAGAGGAAAGGCAGTAGCTGTGTACTTAGGAAAGGGCATACAGAATTACTCTCGTGTTGCTTATCCCCTTCCCAAAAGTGCCTCAATATCTGTCCTCCAGTGGCCTGTACCTTAAACAAAATATCTACCTTAGACTCATTCTTTCTTCACTTTATCCTTGCCTACAGCACACCCTAAAGCTGAGATGCTAGAACAGCGGAGGACTGGATCTAAAAAAACTCTGTTAAGTACTTCAGGAACTGCAGTGGGAAGCATGCTCAGTGAGCTGGCATGGAAAAGGCTTTCAAGAGGAGGTGCAGCTCAGCTGTCTCTTGTGCTTGGCTCTAAGCTACGCTCACTTGGACATCATGGCTGGGAGCTGGGCAAGGGCTTTTCTTCAGCACACGTTCTTGGAACAACAGGCTGGGAGAAAAGACTCAAACTCAGAGATCCCTCTGTGTCTTCTACACAATGCAGAGCCACATCCCTGCCTGCTGCAGCCTTTCACTGTGGGACAGCCACGTGGACTCCAGCCTCCCGAGTCCCTTAAAATTGAGAAGGCCCAGGCTGTGGGGCTGTGGCTGGCACAGCAGTGCTGAGCTGCTCAGCTAAGGCAAGACAGGAGTATCACTGGGCAGGCAGTGAGGCATTTTCACTTGAAAATGTGAGGTTTTATGTCTCATCAGGCTGCACGTATGCTGTGTAGGGGTTCTCAAGGCGGTAAGCTGCCTGCTGGAAAAATAACTTGGATCTGGAATACTCAGTCTGGCCCAATGGAATGAGCTAGAGCCAAGGAAGTGACACCTCTGCAGCCTTCTGTCCTTTCAGGTGTGAATCATCAAGCAGCTGCCTGCCCCAGGTACTCACCAGTCTGAGCAGAAGCTCCCAGCACAGAGACAGAAAAGGCAGTGGAGGCACGTTCTCCGTGCTACAGTGCACCTGCTATGGGACACCAGTTTACCTTGTGGCTGGCAGGGAAGGACCTGTTGCTGTGGTGTTCGCAGATGGTTGTTTTTTTTCCTGACCAGCCTTCTGGAGAGCAAAGTACTGATATAAGAAGCCATCCTTGCTGCTGGTGAGGCCTTGGTTTTTCATCCTGGCTGGGGCTGTGCTCGGGCAGGTGCAGCACAAGGCCTGGGTGGAAGCCGCAGTGCCGAGTGCTCATGCACAGGGCAAGGGCTGCTGCCAGAATCCCTGTTCCTTCCTTTTCACAAAGCTCTGGTCACAGCTAGGTGAACACTAAGGACTGGTTTTCAACTAATCACTGCTTTCTAATGGTCACAAATGAAGAATTTCTTTAGTACTAAACAAGTGATGTGCTGAAATTTGGTCTTTTTTCATTGTAATGATTGTAGGAGACCAAATAATCTGAGGTCTTAAACCTTCCCTATGTTTAATTTCAGCTCCAGGGGTATGGCAGTAGCAAAGCCCTAGTAAGATAGATCTTGCTATTCTGGAAAAAAAAAATATCAAAAGTGCTTCTGGCAGCAGTCTGTCACTCACTGAACCCGAGCAAGCTCACCCAGCAGAACTTGAGTGCAATTACTAGATGCTTGTGCTGTGAAATGCAGAGGGCCTGTGGAGGGGCCACCACAGCCCAGCTGCCATGAATGTCTCCTTCCAGACATGAAGCATACTGAAGGTCAGCTCATCCGTGTGTCCACTCCCAACAGGTGTAGGTGGGTGTAGTGTGTACCCCAGCAGGCTGCACGACAGGAGGAAGTGTTTCCCAGTGGCCCGTGGCAAGGTGAGGCACAATATCTCCCATACCTAGTGAAGGCAGAAGTGTGATGAATTTGGCTTAGTCTGCTGAATTTCAGCACTAGGAAGGTTGCAAGGACAGTATTGATTCAACTCCATGAGTGTGTCTGTGCTTCTGTATTGCCACTGAAGAAACAAAAGGAAAGGAGGTGGGGTTAGGATTTGAGCCACCACAGCTGCACACAGCAGGGCCACCTCCAGGCACCGGTACTCGCTTTGTGGCTGCTGAAGTGACCTCTCCTGACCAACGTCCTTGGCTGGGGAAGGAGAACTGCATCAGCCTGGGTGGGGGACAGCTGCAGTGTTAGCAGTGCCTCAGGGGAACCGCAACGCAACATTGCTCAGAGCCACCTCCTTCAGTTCAGTAACTTTACCACTTTTGTTTCCTACTTAGAGCTGACCCTCTCTCGATCTCTTAGGTAGGGTGACTTGCTTCCTCCAAGCTAGAGGTCTATGGTTATGCTGTAGAAGTGGGGGAGCTACAGTTAGCTTCCAGTGGAAGCTGCTTTTGATCTCCCTGCAGTATCTGCAGGGGAGGGAAGGAGCACTTGATTCGGACAGAACAAGCTGCAGAGGATGCATCTGACTGCTACACCTTTAGGGGGTCTGTTGTCCCCATTTTTAACTTGCATAATAAGCTTTTATTCATGTGTCAAGCTAAACCCCACTCAGACCAAAAGAATGCCACTTGATTTGTTAAGTAGCAAAGACTAATGGGACTGACACTGAAGTTAGGGGTTATCTTCTACTAGGCTTCTGCTGGGTGTAAAGCAGATAGTGGCAGATTTGCAGGGATTTTGGATTCCGTTCTCAAGAGGCCTGCCTGGGGGAAGAGACCCAACTGGTCCTCAAGTCACCCATTATCCAAGGAACTGGTCATATTGTTCCTTTCAATACACAGGTGCAGCCCTCTCGGGGAAAAATGTCTAAAGCTTCTTGTGCCATTTGGTTAATAAAAGTGTTTCCACCTTTACAAGAAGGTTCTTTCCAGCTTCATTGTTCTATATTCCGTTGAAGTGAAGGGGTATGTACGTTCTTCCCTCTGCTAATGGGACACTGCTGTAAGACCATGCCCCCCAGGCTGCACTTTAATAATAAATGGTACAGTTTTCAAAAACAAGGTGTGTGCTACTTCTGTGCTTTTTTTCCCTCCCTTCCTGTTCAGGGAGGAATGCTTTGGGTACTTGCACAAAAAACTGACAGCACCAAAATAAATCCAGGTGGAAATTAAAATTCTTAAGACCTGCATTGCCATGAGAACCAACAATTTTATTTAAAAAAACACCAGAGATTATTTACATCGTTTTGGGGCTTTCGAGGCAGCTGGATCACAGGTGAAGCCTTTGGCACCTGTGTGTTTATAGGTATGTATCAAACAACCTGAGTACAAGTTTGTTGAACCTGAGATGTGTCTGCAATACACTTGTAAGAGATGCCATGTATTCCTCCTGATCCAAGGCTGATTAGCAAGATATTCTAAAGATAAACACTTTTCTTCAAGCATATCCAGGTTGTTTGCCCTGTACCTACCCTGTACTTTTCTTTACAATTTCTTGGGTTTATTTTTCAAGTGAGCACAGGTTTATGGCAACTGATACTGAAGCATCTGTACTTCAGCCTTCCCCAGTGAAATACCCCTAATATCTTTAGGGTTGTTCCCTCTTGATGCCAGTTCCCCTCTATGATCCCCCCCTCCTTGGTGATTTGTGCTGATCAACCACCCATTCTACAGCCTGAGGCCTTCCTGGGAGGGATTAATAGTATGGCTCAGCTGCAGCACCAGGAGGAGAGCTGGGATGAGAAAAAAAAATAGAGAGCAAGCTCTATGCCTATAGCATTTCCTCTGGAGGCACAAGGCAGGGGCTGCACAAAGTCTGCTACTGCTAAGGGAAAAAAAAACAGAAAAGGAAAAAAACTTGTAAAATGAGAGAGGGCAAGCACTACTCTTTACAGGTACTTGCAGAGCTGGCAGGCAGCTCACGCTACCAGCTCACGCTACTGTCATTGCTCCACTAGCTGACAAAAGCCTACCTATGTATGAAGCTCTCCCTTCCCTTTCACAGCTGTATCTGGAAGGTAAGAACAGAAGAAGTTATTTGCATACACAAAGGACAGTAGGAAGTCTTCAGGGATGCAGATTCTCTCTCAAGGCCGGACAGAGGAGGGCAGGGGAGCTCAGCCACGCAGCTGGAGGGGAGAGACAGAACCAGCGTTAGCAGCAGCAGAGCTGCCTGGCCCTGCCCCAGGCACTGTGCCTGCCCCGCCGCCCGCCCAGGGACCCTCAGCCCCTGCTTTGTGCCAGTGGCACAGAGCCAGCTGGCACCAGAAGTGCCGGGGCACGGCACGGACCAGCCCCAATGCCCAGCACAAGCCCTTCCTCACACCCCGTGCCTGGTGGGTGGGTGAGCTCCAGCCCCGCGGTGCGAGGCCTGTGCTGCAGCTCCAGACAAGAAGGGAGCTGCCACTGCCCACCGGGCCGTTTCTTGTGGCTCCTCTGCTGGTGCTGTTTCTCAGGGGCAATTCCCTTCCCCTTCCCACTCTGCCAAGCTCTGGGGAGCCCAGGAAGACAAGAGCAGAGACCTCGGGCCCAGTAGATTTGGGAGACAGAGCCCTCAGAGCTGAAGTCAGGCTACCCTTTGAGGGCATGATGAACCCGAGTCTTAGCAGCAGAGCTCCCTGAAGAGGCTTCAGGGAGCTTAGGAGCAATCACATCTCAGAATTATTTCTACAGAATAAATGCACTCTGTTCACTAGCTGCTGCGAGAGTGGGGCAAGCAGAAGCTGTGACATGTCCCCCTCAAGCCTCTGTCCCTCAGCACATCAACTTTCAGAGCTCTGCAGGGCCTGGCATTCCCTTCTGGCCAAAGCTCCAGAGCAGTGCACAGAACCCAGCAGGGCAGCGGCAGCTCGGAGCTAGGCCACCCTCCAGGAACGGCCTGGGCCGGTTTGGAGCTGGCTGTGACTCTCAGCACTCACCAGCCTGACAATGTAGTTGTGGAGCTGCTGGCTGAGGAAGTTCAGAGAGACGCTGAAGACGCGCTGTAGAAGGGCAGGCATCGTATTCGCAATTTTTTTAGTTAAGAGCATCACTAGCACCAACACGGCCTTCTCCCGTTCCATGTCTGAGGGGGTGGCCTCTGCAAGCTCTTCCACGGCCTGGGACAGGACCCGGGTTATCTGCTGCATGGGAAGAAGGGTGGGGTCTGAGCGCAGCAGCCTAGGAGCACGGGGTCTCGGCCCTCAGCCTGCCCGCGCCGTGCTGCTGCCTGGTGGGCTGGTTCTAACTCCCCACAGGCTGATGCTCCTCTTCCTCCCGGGCACAGCAGCCAGCCTGTCACACAGCCTGGATGGCAATAAGGACAACTATCAGAGCTCAGTTGCTCACTCAACACAAGAAGAAAGGGAGACAACACATATACCACTGGAAAATTTAGACAGCACCTTACACACTCGGGGTGCAGCAGTCCTCCTCCTCCTCCTCCCCCTCCTTGGGGTTCACACCTAGCCTGAAGTGGCACAGGAATCCTGGGGCTCCCAGGAAAGGGCGACCCAAACACAGTGGAGATCAGGGGTGCAAATGTGGGGACTGGCAGGGCCACGTGAGTTTCACAGAAAAACCTTCATTCAGGGAGGAGATAGAGAAGTGTCCAACCATGGAACAATCACTGCCTTGCTCCCAAGAGAACTGGGAGATCATTTTCTCCAAGATGCACACACTAAGCTGCACTACTAATGTGAAAAAAACAAGGTCCACCTGGTTAGAAGTTAGGTTTGAATCAGCCTTATCAAAGGTTGAAACATTAGGCAATAAATTTGAAGGCGTGAAACTTAACTGGGTGAAGAACAAGACAGCAGGAGTGGGGAATGGTCAGACTTTGCTGGAATCAGTCTGTGCAGAGGATAAGCCCTAGCAGGAAAAAAAAACCCAAACCAACAATCCAAACAACACTACAAAACACCAAAAAAGATTGTTTGAAGAACTAAAGACCAGGAATTAAATCTTGGTCTTCTCAGCAAAAAGGTGGACCCCCCAAAGACAGCATTAGCTTGTAGAGCGTAGGAAACTCCATCACAGGCAGAGAAAGCCAAACAACCCAGAAAGCCATAGTTACCCTGAAGAAGCCAAAAAGCCTCTGTGGAAGCAAACCGTGGCTCTCGATCCAGGTGTGGATCCAATCCTTAAAAACAGAGCAACGACTAACACAAGGGACCTCAAACTCCAGTTCCCCTGCAGAGCAGTGGGGTGCGTTAAATGCTGGGCCAGGGACTACACATCCCATCTACTGGTAGGAGAATAACTGCATCAAAGTGGAGATGCCATCTAGGGAGGCCTCAGCAGGTCACCCATCCAGTCAAAAGCCACTGCTACTCCCAACACCGACAGTCTATGAGCTAAACAGGGATGGCATTAGGAAAGGGTCTCACTACTTGCTCTCTCCTCAGTGCTCAGTGACAAGCACAAGTCAAGCTTCTGGCACTAACACTGCTCAAGTTTCACCCACATGAGGAGCAGCAGACATACAGGACTCAGCACCAAAGTCCAAAGGATCCTAAGGACAAATACTAAGTCATAACCAGACAGCTGACTTTCAAAGATAAGACACTGGGACAAAAAAACAAGGACAAAATGTCTCTAAGTCAGTCCTTCTCCACTGCTCCCTCAGTTTCACCATGTGCAGAAAGATGAGCCCAAGGAACCTAATCTGCAGGGCAACAGCTGCCTCAGCAGCATCACATCTAGCAAATCTTCAAAGGTCAGTATTTGGGCTGAATTTTAAGAGAGCAATAATTAAACTGGCAAAGTAGCAAAGACACAGAAGTTGCAAAGCTTGCTGCTTTGCAGCCATGGCAGGAAGGCTGCACAACATTTAGAGGGGAACTGCTAGTCACGTTGCTTCTCACTCACCTCTCCAGACAGGTTCTCGTTCAGGAAGTGCTGCACTAGATCATTGACTACTTTTGCTTTGATTTCTTTATCAAACTGGTCTCCAATCTCAGCGAGCTGAGCGGCAATCATCCGGACAACTTCTTCATTTACCTCACGGTCAAATGCTGCCAACACACGGAGCAGGATTTAGCTCACAGGCTGTAGCCAGACTGGGTTGGGGGCAGGTAGCTGGCCTGCAGCATTTTGCCCACCTCCAGCAACAGCCTCCTTCCCAGGCCAGCCCCACAGTGCACCCAGGCCGGCTGCGGGCACCACAACCCCCCTGCCTGCACCTGGCTCCCTTACCAGAGGCAGTGTGCAAACGGGTTTTTATCTCTAGCTTAGGTAAAGTGCAGCCCTTGGCCCAAAAAACACTACAGGGGAGGTTAGAACATCTCCAACCAAAATTTGTCCAGGACAGCTAGAGCAAACACCCTGCCTAGAGAGGAAGTGAGAAATGGTGCATGACTTTCCCCAAGTGGCTACTGTCAGGACCTGTATCTTAAAGACCATCTAAAATACATCTCTAAAGTGCATCTCATAGAATGTTTTCAATTGGAAGGGACCTCTAAAGGTCATTTCATCCAGTTCTCCTGCAGTGAGCAGGGACATCTTTAACTAGATCAGGTTGCTCAGAGCCCCATCCAACCTGACCTTAAATGTTGCCAGGGATGGGGCATCCACCACCTCTCTGGGCAACACAGGGCAGTGTCTCACCACCCTCATCATAAAACACGTCTTCCTTATATCAACCTCCCTTTAGTTTAAAACCACTACCCCTTGTCCCATCTCCTTTTGGAGCTTCCCATTGTCACCTGGGGCACAAGGCTGATGCAGACTGGTATGAGGGGCTGCTGTTTACTGCAGCAGTTCCTCCTTACCCTGCTGAGGTTGAGGTCAAAGTGCCAGCTCACACAGCCTTGTCAAGGGGCAGCAGTCATCCTGCAGATGGGTAGTGAAGCAGGAACGGTGCCAGAAACTACTTGAGGAACAGTTTTCCACCACACTAGTGGAGCAGAAAGGGATTCAAGAACAAGAGTTCTTCTAAAATCCCGTCCCAAGTAAGGATACTCCCTGAGGAGCAGTGTGAGGCCTAACTTAACTGCCTAATATCACGCTCCTTGAGGACAGCTATCATTAGTTCCAGCTTTGTGGCCCTTGTCTGAGCTGCCACAGACAAAACCCCAGGGTGACGGGTGCTCTAGAAATCCTTGTGGAGATAAAGTGCTGAACACCAGCTGCCTAATCCCAAGTGTTAAACTCACAACCAACACCACCACCACCAGCCACACTGTGAAGTTTCTCAAAAGAGAAAACATCAATCCTCTGAAACAAAGCAGCAGCAAAGATAGGAAAAGGCGGAAGAAAAACATCACCTCAGGGAGGCAGGCGGGACGGAGGACAGAGCACTCACTCACCTGGCTCGCCGTTCTGCAAGTGGCCGCTTCGATTGCCATCGGTCTGGAGCTCCACCTCCTCATCATCACAGCAGATGCCTTTTGGGAAAGGCACAAGGCCCTGGCTTTGCAGGGAATGCAGCTGCTCTCTGAACTTGCAGTCAGAGGATACCTCCAGGAAGGTGTACAGCAGAGCACACTCCATCTGGACAGATCCATTGATCTTAAACATAAGAAAATAACTGTTAAGCCCATGCCCAGGAGAAGTCTCACTCAAAAGGTCTCTGCAGATGCCGTTTTCCAACCCTGAACACATCTTTCTGGCTTCCTTTGGGCATTAGCCAGGAAGTCCACAGGACTTCAGCAACTGTGTACTAACATCTGGCTGTGTACCTCCACAGCACTGTCTGATGGTGACTGACAGAAGGCACTGGTCTTACAAACAAGTGGTGGAAGAGCCAGCTCACCTTCTCCTGATGTTTCCAGCCGTGGCAATGACAGAAGTTCTGATCCCAGCTCCTCTTTTGAAGCAGGCTCAGCACAAGGCACTCAGCTCCCTCATTCAGATGTTTTTTACCCCTGTATTTGGGAACTGAGCATTCTACTTCCCATGCACAACAAAGCCAGCAGCTCCCCATTTCAATGTAATCAGAGCCCAGCAGTAACAAGGTGGGGAACAAAGATAACAGCATAAGCCAGCAAAAAAAAACCCCAAGAGTTCACATTTCTTCTTCCTCTCCAAAGGGATCTCAGCTAGCTCCATAATAAACCTCTTCAGCTCCCTGTAGGGAGCCAAACAGCTGCTCACAAGACTAGTGATGGTAGAGGTGGCAGATCACTGGTGTCTGGTGCCTTCTGCACCAACCCATTCACTCACAGCAAACAGGCAGATGCTGCCTGGCACAGAGCACCCAGATTAGTGAGGTTAAGGAGGCCCGTGAGGCAGTCAGACTGATGTGAGAAAGAGGTCCCACTGGAACACAGGGCCTCCAAAACAACTAAAACCTATAGAAAAACAGGATACTGTCCAAAAATTTTAATTAAGCAGCCAAGAGGGCAGGGTGTTGTGTATGCACAGAAATGAGGCGAGAAAGCAAATCCTCACTCTAGTATGCAGACTGTCTGCCTACAGGGTAAGAAGATGCTTTGACTTCATTGTCCCCAGGGAGAAGAATCAAGGCTAAATCAGAATGGCTTGTCTTGCCAGCTGCATAGGGCTGGATAACCAATATGCAACCTTGATGAACTTGGTAACTGAAAGGGAGTTTCGGGTATTTTTTGGGGAGTGGAACCTTGCAAGGCCACCTATACCTACATAACTGTGTAAGTAATATCATATAGGAGCCATGTTGCTGAGGTAACTGTAGGAAAACTGGGACAAAATCATAAAAAGTAATAAAGGACAGGTAGTTTACTTGAAAGGAGACTAGCCATAGAAAAGGAATAACAAAGGCAACAAAAAGGAGAGTCCAGAAATGGAAACAAATGGAAAATAAAATATCTGACCCCTCACAGAATCACTAAGGTTGGAAAAGACCTCTAAGATCAGCAAGTCCAACTGTTCAACCCAGCATTACCATGACCACTAAACCATGTTCCAGAGTGCCACACCAACATGTTTTCTGAACACCTCCAGGGATCGTGACTCCACCATCTCCCTGGGCAGCCTGTTAAAAAGCCTCACCGCTTTGTCAGGAAAATAATTCTTCCTAATATCCAATCTAAACCTCCCCTGCTGCAACTCAAGCCTATTTCCTCTTCTCCTATCAAAGACCAGCAGAAGGCACACCTTCCAAGATCTGAGCATGGATGTATACAGTCAGTAGCGAAGCTGATCCAGTGACCCAAGCTCACTGGGGCACCAGTGGCAATCCCCTTGAACAACCCACTGGACTAGTGATCCAGTTGGTGTTCAGAAGGCTTGTAGGAGGGCAGAGCAAAGATGGCTGTGACTGCACGCTAACACTAGGTGGGGTGAGGACATTTCAATAGCAGCAGTTAATAAGGTTTAAGCGAGACAAACAGCCACTTCCTAGTTCTGTTTATTATTGCACAAAACAATATAATAGGTTGATCACAGTGGTATGTCTATTAATTTATTCGTTTTAGTAGTTTGTAGCTTTATCAGTAAACATTGTAGTCTCTTAAACAGCTCCAGCCTGCAGTTTACAGGGGAAGTGTCCTACTGGGAAGTAACAAGGAAGCAAACTGCAATCTGTGTGGTTCCATCTACTCATCTGTACTCAGCGCAGTGTCAGGGCCCCTGCAGGAGCTCTGGGGAAGATGGGAAGGACACAAGCCAGCACTTTTTGGGACTTATCCTCTTTGAGGTATCTCAGAACAAGTGCACAAGAGAACCACTGGTCACTGTGAACCACTGGCTTCGGTCATGTTTGAATCTAACCTGTGCCATGACGGATTCAAAGACTGAGCAGCTCTTGTCACCCTCTGCTTCAGACCAGGAGTCCTCACCCTGCAAAAGAAAGATAAGGGTGAAAGGAAAAAACAAATTCCCATAAACCCACATGTTGCAGCAGTGCTCATGGGTCTGGCCATGTCTCACAGAAAAGGACCTTTCCAGTGATGTGTATCTGCATTTCTGGAGAGGGCTGCCATCAAACCCAGGCAGTCATCATAAAAAAGGAGGCTTAGGAAACCACAACTGTCCCAGCAAGAAGGGCCCATTCAGGGGAATGAGGGGCATGAAACTCCTTCCTGCCAGACACACGTGGAAGACAGTGGAGCAACATAAGCCAGAGATGAGGCTTTAAAGCCAAGAGGTGGTGCTGGGAAAGGGAGGGACAAGCCCTCCAGTGCCAGTGGCTGGCAGGGAAAGCAGTGTTGTCACAGAGCAGTGCCCGAGTGCCCGCTGAGCACAGGGCAGCTCCCCGGCTCTGAGTGCACAGCAGCAGGCTCTGGAGTGGAACACCCACTGACACTGCCACACATCTGCAGAACTACAGGTGCATCTCCCCACACCCCCCACACAGAGACACGTGTGTATACTCAGGCTTACTTCAACACTTTCCCAACAAATATCTAGGGATAGGGAAGGCTGGACAAAGTGCCAACAAAGGCTTCTAGCTACATGAGCACAACTCCACTACACCTCCAGGGAGGCCTATTAGGAAGTGGGGAGAAGACAGGACCCAGGTCACAAGCTCCTCTGCCCCCATGGTGCATGCTCAGGGCTCACCACCCGTGGCTGTCCTGTGGCTGGGCAGTGGCCAAGGGAAGCGGCGTGCAGGGAGGGCAGAGCGTGGTGCTCACCCGGGGCAGGGGAGCTGCCAAGAGCACAGTGCTCCCTGCTCAGCCAGCTGGGCGTGGGTCAGAGCAGCAGCCCAAGGAGTCACAGCTGGTACAGGAAGTGCCAGAGCACGAGAGAGGCGTGAGAGCAGCACAGCAAGTGCCAACAACACAAGACTCCCTAGCAAATGCCAAGGCAGGGAGGACAGGAGTCCTGTTTGAGAGCCTTGCATCTTCTGACTTAGATGCAACAGTCCCACAGCCGCACACGAGGTCTCTGGTGCAAGCTGGCTTCAACTCTTGATGAGCAGGACCTGGCTGAAAGTGGGCACTACCTTTCCACCAGGCCTGCTTCACCCAGGGCTGTTAAACCTGGCTGTTACACAGGTACCTTCTGACCAAAAGTGGGGTTAAAGCCCCAAGGAGCCCAAACAGATGTCCCACTAACCATCAAAGACCTGAGGCAGTGATGAATGACCTATTTCATAGAAACAACTCCTCCCAGCTGTATTTCAAATAACTAAGTGTGCTGAGAGAAAAGAGGGAGGAAGTAAAAGCAGAAATGAGTTCAAACTCTGAAAGAAACCACAGCAATAATTTCAAGAGACCATGAATTTCCCACCTACTCAAAAGCTCTTAGAAGACCTCAAGACAAAACACAACCTCAAACGTATATCTAAGACATACAAGATCCCACAGGCAACCTCATAACAATGAGCTCTTTGTCTCAGTTACATCAGACCAACAGCTTCCTAAACCACAGGCTTGGCCTTTGCTGCTCTGTGTTCTCCTTTGCTCCATTCAAACCCCTGCAGCAGCTACTCACCTCTGCACTGAAGGGTGAGCTGGCTGAAGAGAGTGCAGTCCTCTGCCCTCTTCTCTGGGACCTGACAGGGCTCGGAAACAGGTCAGGGTGACCCTTCTCCTGGGCTTGAATTTGCTGGAGAAGAGACAGATGTTAATGCAGGTTGGAGAACTTGAGACAGAATCCCTGAGGGATTGAGAGGAAAATGGGGAATTAGCATTTAACTCTGTGACGGGTCCTTGGCTTTGTGCAAGCTCCTCAGGAGTTGTCCACTTCAGCAACACTGATGTGGAATAGGCAAAACAACTTGCACATATTTTTGTTTTAGATATAACATTTTCAATTCAAAGTAATTCAACCCAAAACCAAGGTCTTCGTGTTACAACTAGTAAAGAGTGGATAACCTCTGATGCTGACTCCTGCTGAGCTAAACACCACTTCCTGAACCATCACAGCTTAAGCTACAGGAGGCCTGAAGGAGCATTGAGCCTCTGCTGCCCACTTCCCATTTGCCTCAAAACACACATTCATCACACAACAACCTTTTTGGGTTCTACCAGCACCCCCAGACAACTCTAGCCTATGCCAAAAGCTTCAGGTGGGACCACAGCAGTACACTATAGCTGGTCAGATTAGTCCATGCTGGCTAATTTGAGTTGGTAACATGCAGCTGACTTCATACCACAGGTAGAGGCTGGAGGAATCTCCCCGTCTTTCGAGACGCAAGGAGCCGTACTGTCCTCAGCTCACACGCCACGCGCACGCAGCGGGCAGAAGTTCTGGCAGGGGTGTGATGCAACACGAGCCACCACAGCTGCCTGTTGCACACAAGTGTCCACAAGTGATGGTGAAACCAGTGGAGTGGCACCAAAGAGACCTCTCAATGGCAAAAACTTTTCAGAGGAACCTCTTCCACCCAAGCCTAGCCACACTGTGCTAGCATGACCTGGTTTCTTTTTTCTCATCCAAGAGAATTCCAGGAAATTGCTGGAGGGCAAGTTGAGCACAGTGATGTGGCAATATGACTAAATAAAACATTGACCTGCACAGAGACCAATGTAATTTTCTTACAGCAAGAGGATGGACTAGAAATAGAAGTCAAGAGACTTCCTTGGGGGCTTTGCCACCTGCCACATTTCCAAGGAAAGCTCAAAATGTGGCTTTAAACCCCACACTGCCTATGTTTTTTGTTACATGATTTCACACTGCTAGAAAACTCACTTGGTCCAGTCCAAAGGGGGATAATCAGGGATCATCTCAGCTCTGTGTAAAGTTAGATACCCCTCAGAGCAAGTCTACAGAAGGAGACATTAAAAAAACCCAACCAAACAAAGCCAACTGTCATAGTTGTAAATTGCAAGTTTGTCCACTCCTGCACATGAGCAGAGATAAGACAATAAGTAACAATTAAAAAAAACCCACCACACTCCAAAGTACTTATATGGGAAAAAATTAAGACAAGGAAGATGATAAATGGTAATTTTATGAACTGAATTCCCTGAATCAAAGAATCACCACCCAGGCAGTGAGATCCCTGAGGGGTTCCAACCTTCAGCTAATCAAGTGCTGCTTGGGTGGTCAAAACCACACCTAAGAACAGGAAACAGGATTTCTCCCACACCACAAAATGGCAAGCAGCACCGGGCTACTGAATGCCTTGGGATGAATTTTATGAAGTAAGATTTTTTTAAAAAAATTGAAATAACAATTAATTTTAATACATTGTTCCTACTCACTCTTTCAATTCACTCAGACAAGTGAGCTTCATGTGTTAACAGCTGCCTCTCAGAAACCACTGTGTGCCTCGAACTGTTCAATAGATAAGACTACAACCAGGTTTTTCTATCAGTTCTTTCCATCTTCCTCTTTTTTAAAAAAAAAAAAAAAAAAAGGGGGGTATTTTAAACACAAATTTAGGCCCCTTAAATCAGCTCTAAAGGGTGAGCGTGACACGTGTCCATCCCACCTCAAGCCTGTGCTGGGATGCAGGGCTGTGCAGGGGCACATCTCAGGTAAACGATCCCAGAGAAGCAGATCCACCAGACACTGCTCGGCGCAGAACCACGGCCCTCCTCCTACCCCCACACGTGCCAGTGTTCCCAAGGGAGAATTCTGTGGATGCTTCCCCCAAAGCAAGTCCCCACGGCTTCCCCCAAAGCAATCACCCCTGGAGGAGGCCAAGTACATCCTGAGGGATGCCACATACTGCTCTTCTCCAGCAAGACAGCTCCTTCGGGTCTGGTGTCTCAACTTCTGTTTCTCCCTCTCATTCCAAAGTTTCATTAGTCTTTAAATCTCCAATAAGAGGTGGCACCACTTGAGGCAACAGCAGGGAGGGCCAGAATCCCCTCTCTGGCTCCAGGCTTTAAGGAGACTTGGCGCTGCAGGTTTGCAGGGTGGAAAAGAGGGAGAGGCAGGACCAGCAATACAAGTTGTCCTCCATGGCTCTCTTCCACACCTGCATCTCTTATCACATCACCGAACTACTTCTGGCAGTTCTGGGAGGGGTAAGCCAAGGGAAAAGCCACATCCACTATGTAACACTCTTCTCCCACAGCCCTTGCTGGTGGTGCCATGCCAGCTTGGGGAAAGAGGCAGCACTGCCCACAGTTGTGCCAGAGAGAGACCAAATGAGGTCCTCCCTGCCACATACTGCCTATTTCAAGACCAAACACTGCAAGCACACATTTTAACTTTCCATATGGGGAACTACACGTGGAAACAGCACAGCAAGGTCTCACCTGCTCTAACACCAGTGGGGGGTTCTGCTGGACCTCCAGGCACTGCAAGGATGTCACCCTCAGCTCTCTGCATGGCAGTGAGGATTAGCCAGTAGCATACAGTTACCTGCCAGGAAGGACTCTCGAGGCTGCCATGAACAGGAGCAGGTCCCAGAATCCCTGCTGCAACAGTGCTAAGCCACCCTACAAATCAACTTTTATCCCTGCTTTTGTTATGTCTTCAAGACAGCTCAGAGAAGAATTCACCCCACAAATAATGCCTGTGCTTACCACCACCTCCCCCCCAGATCCTTCACCTCTCCCTGCAGCCCGAGCTGTGAGTTGCTGTCCTCAGCTGTGCCAGACACGGTCTGGTTACAAGGAGACGCTCTCTCCAGCAGCAAAGCCACATGCCTGTAGGACTGACTCCTTTAACAGCTTGTCTAGATTCCGAGACAAGTCCCATACAAACACCTGGACAGACACGCCATCAGTCAATGGACCTGTTATGCAAGTTGTCAAGATACTTTTTATGTCTCTCATTTGAGTTAGCAGTGAATTAAAGTCTTCAAAGCAGACGCCACCACAAAAAAGCAGAATGAAAGGTCACCGAGAAGGAAAAAACTTCCAACCTGTGCACTGCTTTCCCTGCCTGGCAGCTGAAAGACAAGAACTTTCTTTTTAGCAGTCAGGATGACATCATTATTAGAAGAAATTAAATGGTGTCTATTTATTATCCCTTCTTGGACCCAGTGACTCTTAACTGTCTTGCAGGCAGAAGTTTCATTGTTGAGCTGCAGAGCTCTCTACAGAACAAGGCACCGTTTTACAGGCAGGGAAACTGAGGCATGTGATATGACCTGACATTTTAAATCTACCTATCAAGCCACAACCACTCTATTTCTCTGTCTTTCTGAAAACTTACCACAGGCACAACTACTTTACATAACCAGCCATTACTGGCAAGTGAGGAGGAGAAATGATGCCTCAGAAGTTGCTCTTCGAGGACATTCTAAGCTGTGCTCTCTGCAGCACATCGAGTCACAGCAGTGTAAGGAACCCCACATCACACAGCCCAAGTCCCCAGAGGAATCCCCACCGCTCTGCCCTACTCAACTTCTAACCCACAGACCCACAAGGAACTAAACAGCCCAGCTACCAGCAGATAACAGAGCTTCTCCTCAGATTTCTCTATGGAAGAAGCCTGACTACTCCCAAGGCAGCTGCACATGCACTTCGCACTCTGCAAGGGGGAGGAAGAGGCAACCAACACCAAGAGAGAAGACAGCTTGTTGATCTGCAAAACAGCACTGAGATGAATAAATAGGATGTTATCATAACCACAGAAAACCTGTCCCCATCACTGTTCAGCCTGCAAAGGACATGCCAGCCCGTAACAGTGCTTAGAAGGCCCCAACATTTTGCTTCATCTGAGACTCTCTGTCCTCCTAAATTAGAATTTGACTCTAGGCTTCAGGAAGAAACACATAGCTGTGGGGGAACAGACGTTGCAAGATCCTCCCCAGGGCTCAGTACTGGGCCTGTTCTGGTTAATACCTTTTATCAATGACCTGGATGAGGGGATCCAGTGCACCCCCAGCAAGTTTGTGGACGACACTAAAATGGGATGGAAGTGTTGATCTGCTGGAGGGTAGGAAGGCTCTTCAGAGGGACCTGGACAGGCTGGATCGATGGGCCGAAGACAACTGTATGAGGCCCAACAAGGCCAAGTGCTAGGTTCCCACTCGAGTCACGACAAATCTAGGCGATGCTTGGGCACGGAGAGTCTGGAAAGCTGCCAGGCAAAAAAGGACCTGAGGGTGCTGGTAGAAGGCGGGCTGAACATGAGCCAGCAGTGTGCCCAAGAAGGCCAACAGCATCCTGGCCTGTATCAGAAATAGTGTGGCCAGCAGGACTAGGGAACGGATTATGCCCCTGTACTCAGCACTGGTGAGGTCACACCTCAAGTGCTGTGTTCAGTTTTGGGACCATCACTACAACAAAGACACTGAGGTGCTGGAGCATGTCCAAAGGAGGGCAACGAAGCTGGTGAGGGGTCTAGAGAACAAGTCCTGTGAGGAGCAGCTGAGGAAACTTGGGTTGTTCAGTCTAATGAAAAAAAGGCTCAAGGGAGACTTCATCATCCCCTACAACCACCTGAATGCGTGTTGTAACAAAGTGGGTGCTGGTCTCTTCTCCCAAGTAACAAGTGATAGGACAAGAGGAAATGGCCTCAAGTTGCACCAGGAGAGGTTTAGGTCGGATATTAGGAAAAACTTGTTCACCAAAAGGGTTATCAAGCATTGGTGGAATCATTAAAAAGACATGTAGATGAGGTGCTTAGGGACATGTTTTAGTGGTGGACTTGGCAGTATTATGCTAATGGTTTGACTTGATGATCTTAGAGTTACAGAATCATTTTGAATGGAAAGGACCTTTATGTTAGTCAGGTGAAGGATGGGCTGAACAGCCCCTTTATGCATCTGTGGATGCACATACACATGCTACTGTAAACCCAAAGTGATGATTTGGTACTATCTGCTCAATACTAAAACGATCAGCTTGGAGTTTCTCAGGACCTTCCCCATCACAGGGAATACAGCTTCCAGTCTAGATGCATTTTCTGTGCATTTGCCTCCAAGGGAGGATACCACATCAGCAGCTTCATTTTACAAGTGGCAAAATTGACAAGCACAGGGCAAAATACTTTTGAGAGGCCAGGAGGCCTGTGGGCCACCACAGGACACACCACATCCTCCAGTCCTTTATGATTTGTTTGCTAGGGTCTTTGGAATGATACTCTGCTTGTCAGGAAGCAGGAGACAGCTCAAACCCACCCCTTTCTGCTGCTCTCAAGCAGGACTGCTGACTGCTTGAGGCAAACTTTTGTTTCTTCTTCTTTCAGTCTCAGATTTCATCCTCCTTTAAGATGTGAATAATGTCACTATCAATCACTCCAGGAAAAAAAAAAAAGGCAGTTGACTCCTAACACCTTTGATACAAAAAATACATTGAAATATGCTGAATAGTTCCTGCTCCTAACAGTTTCAGCATTTTATCTTCCAGCATGTAGTGGCACCACAACTCTAAATGGAACAGAAAGACCCAAATACCAATGGATATTTGCCTGACTGCATCCTTAGCTGGTGTATTTTTACCTTTGCTTCATCATGCTGCTTTAGTACAGACTGAACTTCTCAGCCTGGACCCTCGGCTGTGTATTTTGACTTAGAAATACATTGCACAGGTTGTTTGATGGGGATTTTCCTTTATGAGAAAAACAAAACACTTTATTAGAGACAATTCTATAAAGAACATTTCAGTCAGCTTTTTTGTTAGGGAATTATTTTGGATCTCCAGGGTCTGCTGCTGTTTCAAACTATTCTTCATGACAATATGGGTAGCAATCTTCTAGTTATCAGGACAGTACTTTGACTTTTTAGGAGGACAAACATCCAACTGCCTCATCAACCTGGGCCTACAAGAAAGCTGGGGAGGGACTTTTTAGGCTATTAGGTAACGACAGGACTAGGGGGAATGGGGCAAAGCTGGAAGTGGGCAGATTCAGACTGGATGTGAGGAAGAAGTTCTTCCCCATGAGAGTGGTGAGACCCTGGAATGGGTTGCCCAGGGAGGTGGTTGAGGCCCCATCCCTGGGGGTCTTTAAGGCCAGGCTGGATGAGGCTCTGGGCAGCCTGATCTAGTGGGAGGTGTCCCTGCTCATGGCAGAGGGGGTGGAACTGGGTGATCCTTGTGGTCCCTTCCAACCCTGACCGATTCTGATCTGTTTTAGCAGAGGACTTAGTAGTGTTGACTTAATGGTTGGACTTGATGATCTTAAAGGTCTCTTCCAACCTAAAGGATTTTGTGGTTCCGTGTTCACCTTACCAGACTCTGAAAATTCACTATAAAGAAAAGACATAAAGCATTTATGGAAGAAGGGGTACAAAGACAAATCTTCACAGCTGCACGCTTATCTGCTCTGAAAGCACACACAATTCTGTCTCAATATTTAACACCTTCTCCAAAACATGAAAATTAATTGTAAATGAGCTTCCTTTCTCCTAAACATCACACGTATCAAAGCTATAAACATCTTACATTCCTCACTTTCATGAAATAACCCTGTAACAGTACAGTCAAAGACAATCCCCAGGAGGAAAGCCTGACACTGGTCCCTTGATTACACCACACACACTGGGCCTTAGAATTCTCTCCCACCATGTTGCATTGCAACCTCCTATTCCCACCATGATAATTAAACTAATAAAACCAGTGAAAAAACAAAACGATCTTGAAGGAATCTCTTAAGACAGAAGCCCAGACATCCTCAAGAACATCAAAGAGGAAATTGTGCATCACACCAGGCAGCCAAAAACGACAGTAACTCAAAACAGCACTCACAGTCCTGTTCAAAACCTTTTGATAGCAGCATCTCAAACATCATGAGCATAAAAGAAATAATTAGCTCTTTAAAACACTTTTAACACAGATACACAGCTAAGAAAAATATTCTCTTTCAAATAAACACAGCAGGAGCCAGAAGGAGCCATTTCCTACTGCTGAGGCAAACCTGTATGGTTCCACAGGGTGCCCCATCACGCTGCGTCAGCCTTCCACCCATCACCACTCCAGGCTCCCTAGCTGTAGGTCTAAAAGCAGGGTGAAGAAGTGTTGATTTCAGGAGAAGAAAACACATGACTATGCATGAAATAGTGCAAACCATTTAGGTTTCAGTTTTAGCTTAGGAGAAAACACAGATTAATGCTGAATCCCAGGAAGTAAACAAAAAACCAAGCTGCAGCAACTACCTGATCTCAGTGGACTTGTTTTGTATGGCCATTAATCTGAGGGTGTAACAACAACTACACCAAACTACCAGGAGTTACACTAAGGAACGTATTTTCCTCCTTTAAAGGAGATGAGCAAAATAGCCCAACACATTAGATAGTCTCAGGCATTGCCCATTCACCATGAACCGCAGCAAGAGCATACTAGGAACTGACCAAAGGTCACAACATTTTATCAGGAAATACAGCAGGTTCAGTCACTTAAAAATTCAGCACCCACATGTGCAATGACTGCACGCAGTCCAATTCCCCTGCTCATACCTTCAGTGAAGCTGAATAAAAGCTCTTAAGAAAAGCAGTGAGAAAAATACTGGGACAGGAGAAGACTAAAGCCACAATGACACTGTCCTGTGAGCAAAAGCAGCATTCTGAGGATGTACCGAGGTGTACAGCCCTTTCCTTGTGTTCACCAGCACGGGCAGCCCAGTCGAGGCCCACCATGGCCAGGAAGCTCTTCTCTGTCACCTCCATGGGGTGCCACATTGATGCAGAGACTGGAAAGCCAGCAGAGTGGAGCAAGGACAGACACTACCAAGGGCCCAAGGCACTGCTAACAACACTCCTAAGTCATGGGGCTACTGCAGAGGAGGGGACTCAATGATTCTTAAAGCAGCTGTTGCAAAGAAAGGTACAAAAAAGACATTGACACATCACTCGCTATGGTCTCGCCCAGGTATAAGGAGGTGTCTAATGCACACCCCTGTTCACTTCCCAGCATGGATGTGGTAACAGCAGGATGTCAGGACACGTTTCACTACAGACATCTGGCACAAATCAAGGCAATCACAAAAGCTTAACAGATTACTTCCAAACTTAAAGAATGAGACTGGACACTGTGTGTGACTCAGAACATTTATTTTTACTGCTCCTTTCCCTATCCTTCTTCTCTGGGTAAAAAACAAAACCACCACAGACTTCTAAAATCTCTGAGGAAGGGACCAAAAAACCCTCCAACCCCAAGATAAAAGTAGGAGGCCAAGCCATGAGTTCAGCCTCCTAATTAGAAGTATTTACATTTGGCTTTGTACAGCAGAGATTTGAGGGTGATTCCAGCCCCAAAATCTTTGTAATCTGAAAAAAGCCACAGGACACCAAGGAAAAAAACAATAGGAAGATACTTTGTGAAGAAATACCAGACTTCCTGGTAAATTCTGCTGTTTTGCTAGCCAAGGAACTGCTAACTGGTGGAAATGAAACCTGCTCATCTGCACTCAGTTCCCCTCAGCAGAGAAAATCATAGACTGTACTGATCCTCAACCTGCTACTGCTTGTTAGTTCATACCCTGCAGCCACAGGAGTTACTTTATCAAGGAGCCAACACCTCGTAGCTGCTGCTACCCCCAGTTCAGCCAGCCATCTTTGCACCACACGTGAACCTGCAGTAGCTGTTACATCCCTACTCCCCAACTCAATGGGACACAAGGGAAGCGATAACTTCTCAGCACCAGGCCGCTCAAAGAAACTCTCCAAAGAGTGGCAGTTGCTAGATTTATGTGCCTGTCTGCTTCCAGATTCAAAATGTTCATTCTATTGGTGAAAAAAAAACCCTGTTTTATCTCCCAGCTCTTCAGACTCCTGACAAGTATGGATGACTCCTGTTACATAGGAAAAACACCACACAGAAACAACACGGTGTAACTGACCTCAGGTGAGAGCACCCAGTGAATATGCCCCCCACCCCCTTCCCTAAGTCTATATTGCAGCTCTGACTGTTTTGGGAGCTTCTGGAAATGAAAAGCCACACACTGGGCCTCTTCAGAAGGCCCTCCCAATACCCAAAGGTGTAGTGCCCTGGTGCTGGGTGCAGGTACACCCCATTCCCCAGGGCAGAGGCTCCAGGTTTGCAGAGGCAGCGCCGGTGGAGCGCAGAAGACGGTTCTGCTGCTGGTGCAGTGAGGGACCAGGCTGAATGCACCATCCCAGCTGCACTGGCACCAGCTGTCCTCATCTGTCTATAAGAAATTGGGAGGCCAGGAACCCAACAAAACCACCTGACCAAAAATCAGTCTTATTTTTCCTTCCTAAATTCAGATGTCATCAAATACCAACAAGAAGGAACAGACAAAGAAAGGGAGATTTTCACACCAGCCCTACTTATACCCGGGCAGTCTATCCAGAAGGCTTACAATCAGGTGTTACACTCTGCACATACACAACGGAGGGGTTTTTTTACTGCAGCTGGTCCCTAAGCCCTGCCGGTCTGTTATGCCTAATAACACAAGAGACCTAGAAGAGAAGACAGGAAAATGGGAAGAGGTAGGTTGCAGAAATGGAACCGAATAATGAAGTGTTAGAATGCTTCTTTTTACACAACCATTCCCCCAGGGTTTTTGAGTAACACCAGTGGCACAGATGAGATCACAAGGAGGTGTTGGAAAGCTTTACCCTAAAGAAGACTCCGAACGGTGTTAAACTTGTTATGAAAAGAAGTTGCCGAGGAGAGAAAAAAATGCACCAAAAACTCCCTTCTTTTTGATTTATACCTTTGAAGACGTTATATTTCCACAGGGAGGTGAAAACCAAGTTTCAGTCTGATTAGTGACAAAAAGTTACAACAGAACACCAATCAGTCTTTCCCACAAGTGGACTTTTGCAAAAAGTCCTTTACCAGAAAAAAAAACAAAACTAAAAGATTTCCTGCTGGGGAACTACCTTGCTCCTTCCTCCAGCAAACATCTTCACCATTTTGAAAAGATAAGATTTAACTGAGATACCCCAAGAAACATGAAGTGTTGCCAACTTCTGAAATAAGCATGGACTTTATGGACTAAGACTTTAGTGACTTAAATAACTCTGAGGCTCTGTACTTAACTTTTTTTTAGTTAAAGCTACAAAATATTATGCTTTAAAAAAAGACAAGAACCTCCCCCAAACCCACCAGTTTCAGAGCCACTGTCACTCCAAGGTACAGAGACCATCACCCGACCGCATGTATTAGGGAAACACCTTTCTAAGGAATGGGACCTGCTCACTCAGCTCCTTTCCTCGTCGAACTCTGCCCAGCTTCCTGCTTCAGCCTTCAGACAGTCACCCAGAATCGAACACTGCCGCTGGGGCACAGAGACGCCAGCGCTGCTCACAGGAAACAAAGAGGCAGCCTTGATGCTCACGACTTTAAAGGGGGCCAGAGGCACCTACATACAGCTCTGGGGAAGATAAAGAGACTGGATTTTCTCCAGTCTCTTTTTTTTTTCCTTTTTGCACACACTGAACCGACTCATCTGTATCAATCGGGAGGTTTTCTTACAAGTCACGATACTATTATGGGGAATCTTTTCTTGGCTTGCTTTCTTGCTACAGCAG